>NW_024581136.1:10500990-10551214 GCF_017639235.1 Corvus kubaryi
GGGGGCGCGCTGCGCGCGGGTTTAAGAGGCGCGCGGGGCGGCGCGCGGGCGGCAGAGCGGCGCGCGGGGCCGTGCGGAGCGCGCTCTCCGTCCCCTCGCTGCCACCGTCCCCCGGGCCCGCAGACATGGCCAGCGGAGGGCTGCAGCTCCTGGGCTTCGTCATGGCCTTCCTCGGCTGGATCGGCATCATCATCAGCACCGCCATGCCCCAGTGGAAGATGGCATCCTACGCGGGGGACAACATTGTCACGGCCCAGGCGCTCTACGAGGGGCTGTGGATGTCGTGCGCCATGCAGAGCACGGGGCAGATCCAGTGCAAGGTGTACGACTCGCTGCTCAAGCTGGAGAGTAAGTTGGGGCTGGGAAGTTGTGAGGGTGTTGGAGTGTCCGTCCCGTCGGGGCTGTCCCCTCCACCCCAGCGCCTCTTGCTCCGGTCGGGGCGGAGGGTACCAGTCCCGCAGGGCCATTACCCCGTGTCGGTGTCGGTCCTGTGGAAGCTCAGGCTGAAGTACTTAGACTGAGTTTGCCAGTCCTGTTGCACGTCCAGTGTCCTGTCTCCGTCGTCGTCATCCGTGTCGTCCCCTCGCCCCTCCGAGTGCCTGTCGCGATGGGGGTGCCACTCCTTTCGGGTGTCACGGTCTCTGTCCCGTTGGATTTACTCAGCCTGTCCCTTCGGGGTTGAAGGTGCGGGGCTCGGGGTCCCCTATCTCTTTCATGATTCCTAATCCTGTCGGGGGTCGGATGCGTGTTTCTTGGGGTTCCCCGCTGGCTCTTCCCGCCGGAGCTGGGGGTCACTCCCCGGTGACGGTCTTTTGGGGTACCCTCGGCAGTGCCTCCTCCCCGGGCGGGGAGCGGGGGCGCCCGGGGGGCAGTGCCCGGGCAGGAGCTGCCCCGCATCCCCCTGCCCGTCCCCCTCCAGAAAATGTCCCGGGGGGAGGAAAGGTCAGATTCTCTACGTGTGTTCCGGAAAGCGCCTTGTTTGCGAACAAGAGCTTTTGGCTGTGGAGGTCCCGCGAAGGACTGGGTAGCCCTGGTTGGGCACGGCTGAGCAGGAGCAGAGCTCAGCAGCGTGGCCGTAGTGGGCTTTTGGAGCACGGGTCCTATTTGCCTTTGACTGTTTTGGTCTTTTGTTTCCTGGGAAAGTCGCTGCTGCTCCCGTGGGGCTTTTAAGCAGAGGGCTGGCAGGTGAGCTGGCTTCCTGCCCAGGTAGTACTGCCTGTAGTTTTTAGGCAGGTCGGTGTGCCGAGATAATGTTTGGGTCTCTTATCTTATCCTGGGACGGCAAAGCCCATCTCATGCAGGCAGGAGCTGCAACCCGGCTGGCTGGGGTATCAGCCTGGCTGCTGGGGTGTCATTCGGATGCTCAAGCCGAGCTGGAGCCACACAGAGGGCTGTTTCTAGAGCGCTGGGGCAGATAACTTATGCTGACACCCAAAGGGGTTAAAAAAAATTTACTCCTTTCTCAATACCCCTCGTCTCATCCCGAGTCCTGGAACACCCTCATCCTTCCCTAATTAATAAAATAATAATTGCCACCTTGGTCACCTTCTCCTTCCCAAAGGAACGAGCAGGCAGTTTCACGTAAGCCGAGGTCCGCGGGGAGTGTCCCCGAGTCCGATTGCTTCGGCCCTTCCTGTATGTCCCGCGGTGAAGCCGGACCCACCTTCGTGGCCAGCCCACATCAGTCTCTCCTGCTCCCTTGCCCCAAGCCCCCGTGGGCCCTGCAGCTGGCGGAGGTGCGGATTGCTCCCATCGGGAGTGCTGCGCACCCACTTGGCACTCGCAGAGTGCGGGGCTGTGCTAATCGGGGCAGGGCTGAGCGTACAGTCCGGAGTGGTAATTATGTGTAAGCTCAGCTTCAAGTCTCTTATCTCTCACTGGAGGTGGGGGGCGAAGATGCCAGCAGCTGCTGAGGAATCTCCATCCACCCCCTGGATAGCTTGCGAAAGGTAACCTTGCCTCGGGGGCTGTATACAGCCCTTTGTGCTGTAAATGAGACCCACCTGCGGAGCCCGCCTTGAACAGACTCCCCAAAACCTGCCCCAGGCCCTCCGGCCCTGGCCCATTCAGGGCTGAGCGCCGAAACCAGCTGCTCCCCTCACCTTTGTCCCGCGAACAATACGGGCTCTTCTCTTCCAGGGCTGCGAGGGAGGGAGGTGATGGGGACCGAGGCTGAGCTTGTAGTGGCCTTTTCTGTTCTCGCCGAGCTCTGCAGGACAGAATGCCTGAGAATTCTCAAATATCACAGGGGATGTTATCCTCACAGGGAAAATCAGTGAGGGCTGGCAAAAAGACTCCTCGTTCTTGCAGTCCCTCAGCTTGCTTAGGCTGTGCCTTTCCCGCTTGAAAGCGGATCATGCCTGGGGAAATACACCTTATCTGTCGTTTTCCCTCCTCATATCCCTTCAAGGTCTTACAGCCACATGGGCTTGGGCAGGGACTTGCAATGCTGGTTTGGATGGAGGTGCGAAAAAAAAGACCAAACAAAACCCCCAAACCGTTTATAGCCAATTCAACAGCCACACCCCGGGACAGGTGCAGTGGAGAGTTCCCTTACTGCATTCATCTGAGTCCTGGTGAAGGTGGCACAGCTGTGTGGGCAGAACTTCTGCCTGGCCACGCTTTCCTGCCAGAGCTTCACATGCCCCAGGTGCTCTGAGCCACATGTCAGAGCCTCATGTGCTGATGGGAGAGGCTCAGATCTGTAATTACGTTGTCCCTGTGGAAAGGACTGAACCTTCTTGCACCTGCAGTAACTCGTGTTTGTGGGAATGCTGGAAGGCTTTGCCAGCAAGCTTTGGAGTATCTGATAGCTGTTGCCATTGCTCTGGATGTGTCAGTGTTTGGCTGCAAGGCAGAGATGGGGTTGGCACAAGCTGATGAGCACCATTAGCCAACCGAGGGGCCTCCAGCTGCCCGTGTGGGCACACTGCTGGAGTGCACCCATGCTGGCACTTCTCCCGCAGCTGTGTTCAGCTGAGGGCTTATGTCACTGCTCCTATTCAGGCAACAGAAAGGCTGCGTTTTGCTGGCTTACGTGAAAAGCAGTGTGTGGCCACACGCAGACATTCAGGCAACAAATGCCACCCTTGCAACAAGGCTTTATTGCACAGCCTCAGCATTGTTCTTGTGGCCCTCCAGCATGGTCCATGGAGCTTAGCTCAGCTTTGTGCTCCTCGGGGTCTCAGGGGGATGGTCTCAGACAGGAGGGAGTAGGGCTCCTGGTACCTTTCTCTGAAAGTTTTCAGCCCCACCTAATCGCGTTCTCATGTTCAGAGCAGATGTTCTGGATCCTGTCTAGGCTGTTATAGCTGAAGATACTCATCGACCTGTTTGGTTTTGCTGGGAGAGGTTCTGTGCTTGAGACAAGCTGAGACTCACCTATCAATTCATCACCAAACCTAGTACATGCACAATGAGCCTTTGTGCCCTAGCCCAGAAAATAAACAAGGTTTTGAATGCCCTCTGGGTCAAGCAACATCGCTGAAATGTGAAATCTTCCCTCCTGCACCTTTACCACCCTGGCTGAGCCTGTTCCAGGAGCTGGGGAAGAGAATGGGTGGGGGAAGGAACGGTTCATGCTCAGGTTACTGCTGCTCAGTTCTGGTGGTAGGGGAGTTGGGAGGGTGGCCCAGGGAGGGACAAAGCATGAGGGACATGTGTCCAATTCTCCCATCTTTAGATCTTGATTAAGCAGGTAGAACCTGCTGGTGGTATCTGTGCTTTCATGTGGGTTAAGGGTTAATTTGCTACCGTGTTTCTCAATCCCTGTTCCTTCCTGATGAAAAATCATGATTGAGCGATAAAGGTCTCACTTGTGCTGGCTTTGAGAAGGTAGAGGGTTACTTGGAATGCCACCGAGGCTGTTCCTGTGCAGTGCCCTGGTGTGTCTGCAAGAGGGGATGGGAGTCTGTTGCAACACACTGGCTTTATTGCTCTACAAGCAGCTTCTAAGCGGCTTTAGCTGTTACTATGTGTTACTAAATCTCTTGGTAAGGGAATTTCCAGGCTTTGTGGGAAAACAGGCTGCCCAGGTCTCCTCTGACCAGGAACCTGGAAATGGTGGTACCATGCTTGTCTTGCCACCAGTCTTTGTCAGTGAGCGTAGGAGGGAGGACATTGAACCTTACTTGCTTTCAGATACGCAGCGTTCAAGCCCACTGTTACCTACTGAACTTGCCTCTTTGCACTGGGCATGCAGTGGGGAGTTCCCAACCTTCCCATTTTTTCAAGAAACAGGACCCAGAGTCCCTGTTCTGCCTCGATACCTCTGTACCGTCTTCTAGACTGGTAGGGAGGCACTTTAAAAGTGTCCAGATTGGAATCTGATGCTGATGGGTATGCAGGGTGGGCCTTTGCAGGGTCTGGTAAGGGGGTTGAAAGCCTCCAAGCCATTAGCAGCTTTTGGGTGCAGTGAGAACGACTGCGAAGTGTGAGAGATATTTGCTGGCCACCTCTGAAGCTGTTAACTGCTTGCTCTCTACTGCACAAAAGTAACTTTCGAATGCAGGCGGGGCAGACCAGCAGGATCTCAGATCCCTCTCCTTCCAGGGGATCCAGCTTTCGTGAAACCCTGGTGGGAAGGCTTTGAAGGCTGCTGACTTCTCTTGGAGGCGGGCAGTGGAACATGCTTCCTATACTGCAGGGGTGCTTGTAGCTCCTGGGGAACTTCCCTCCTAAGGATTAGAGGGAGCTGCACAGCATCTGTCTCACCTGTATTCTGTCATCAGTTAGCTGGATGGAGGCCCATGGGAAGGGAAGGAAAAGTCCTTATTTTAAATTAAGGCAGTTGATGAGCATCCCTATCAGAGAATAATCTGCACACAGAGCCATTACAGCAATTTTGCCTTACAAACAGGCATTACAAAAATCCCATGGCACTTTCCCAACAGCTTTTCTGTAATATAAATGACATAAACACATTGAATAAGGAAATGGGATGATAGAAAAAACCCTCAAACATCTGCAGGTGAAATACTGAAGTACTTTTTTATATAACTAAGCAGTTACCAGCAATTACTTCTGTCTCAGCTGATAGTTACGGGAAGGAAAAAGTATTACTTAAGCTTCAGAAACCACTAACAAGAATTCTGAATGGTTTGTCAGTATGTTTTTAAAACAAGTGGGGCTTATTCTGTGAAACAGGTGTTATCTGCAGCAGCATGTTTGTTATTTTAGGCCTTGCAGAATGCAAATATGTTATTAACTGTCTTCAGTAGTTTTACGCCTCTGTTCTTCAGTTCTTGCTGCTTTCTTGCTGTGGGCTTTTCAGGCCATGTCTCTCATTGCTAACCAGCAATCAAAAGGCTTGGCTTCAGAGTCAATACTGGTTTATGTTGACAAAATACTGTTGCCGTCTGAAAGCTGTTGTTTGGTGCCAGACCAGTTTGTCTCACCTTGTGTAGGACTGTTTTTTCCCCAAGGGCTCCCAAGACTGCCTGGGCTTTCCTGTTCCTGTTGGCGAGACAGTTGCAGCAGCAAGGAGTGTTGGGGAAATCCTGTTTTCCCTCTAATATGGTAGAAGTTGTAAAGTTAAATTGCTGTGGATTACTTCTACTTGCTGTCGGTAGCCTGTCCTGTTTAGCAGGTTGAGACAATATTGTACTTGTATAATTTTTGATTTTTAAAGCATCTGGAAAGGCCCGTGTGAACAACAGAACTATTATTAAAGTAGCTTTCCCAGCCCGTGGATGTGAAGCTTCCACTGACAGCGCATCTGTTAATGTGCAGTTAATAACTGGGAGCTTGTATGATGATTAACTGTGGCCAGTGCACTGCACACATTGCAAAAGTGGTAGGAGGACAAAAGCGCTGCCTCCCAGGCTGTGCTGGGAGCTCGGGGCGGGTGGAGGATGGCTGGCTAACACAGTCATGGCACATTACAGCTTCTTGGGACAAAGGAACAGAATGTTCTGCAAAGGCTCCAACCTGTTTTTCTGTCCCACTTCAAGTTTCCTACATATTTCTGTCCCTTTATGCCATGGAGCCATGCATGAGGAGGGGGCGAGGGCACCAGGAGTTGTCCCACCAGCGTCTGCTGAGAGTGGGCAGCCCTGGGGAATGCTCACAATGCTGTATTTTGTTCGGCTGCTCCTGCAAAGCTGTCGTGGCATGCATCCAGTTAATACTTAAACATCTTGAGATATTAGTGGGTTTCATAGTTGGGTTTTTAGAGGTCATATAAACTTTTTCCAGCATTTCCCTGTGTTTGTCCCTTGGCACTGTGTGTGATGGTGAAATGTTTCTTCCCACCCTTATAATTGGTTTTTTAGTTTTTAGAAGATAGCATTGCCTATTTTGAGCTTCATGAAAGATCTCTTTCAAAACCCTCTCCTATAAAGTCATTTCTTCTGCAGCAAGACTGAGCCCAATTTACTGTAGTCTTGATAAAACCAGTTTGGTACCTCTGCCGAAAATACAGTTTCCCATGCGTAGTACAAACTGGTATTCAGCCATGGGCCTCTCCGGAGCTGCTGCTGTAGGGCACAATTTGGCCTTTAATGTATGGAGGCAGAGTTGGGTTTCCTGGGTGGCAACTTGTCAGTTGAAGTCTTTCTGAACATTGGCATTACTTTTGTAAGGTAGAAATTATATTTGGAGTGTAATCTCTGACACTGGAGATAAATCAATTAAAAACGAGTTTGGATCTGCAGTGGTGATTTATGCTAAAGTGACAAATGGCTTTGTTAATGGGTTTCTGTACTTGGTGCAGCAGATGGGTTTTGATTAACACATGGGTGGTGCGGAGGTGTGTCACCTTCCCCTTTGAAGAAAGGGAGAGATATTAGCCAAGCTGATGGAGGACTTTTTCCCAAGAAAGCAAACACTCATCTTATAAACGTGTGTTCCTTCCTGTTGCTCTGATTGTCTTTTTGTGTTGTGTGTAAGTGGTTTCGTAATCTATTTACAGAACAATAAGGCTGTGTGTGAAGGGGCAGATCCAGATCTGTTTTAATGCAGAATTAGAGCTTGGTGTTGGTGTGGGTCACAGGAGTTTTCCTGCACAAGCAGTTCTGTGGGACAAAGTGTAGTAAAGGAGCTGCAGGGGCTGGCTGTGTGGCCTTGCTCTCCTCCTAGCTGGTGTCAGGTCTGAGCTCTGAGTTTCAGATTGAGCCACAGAGCCCATTGTTGTGGCAGGGACTCGGGTGGGTTCACCATGCCAGCCCTGACTGAGTGTGCAGGTGCTCTGTTGAAGGCTTAAATCTTGCAGTTGTTCAAGCCTGAAATGCTTTGCAGAGTTCTATCAGGATGCAGTCAGGGCGTTTTGAGGGGTGAGATCCAGACCTGAGATTCTGTGTCAGGGGACACTTGTGCCTTGGTTATAGCATGCTCCTTGGAATTTATTCCTTTTATTAACCAGCCCTGTTTGTTCTCAGGGCTTTACAGGGCTGTATATTAAAATCCATGCTGTTCAAACAAACTTGATTTGCCAGACAATAAAGCTCAGGCTCTTATTGCACTGCTAGTCAGGTGTTTTGTCACCTGAGGGTTTTTTTTTAGTAATGACTTTGTTTATATCACTACTTGTCTTTCTGTCTTTGGTATCAAGAAAATCTGAGTTCAGTAGCTCACATTCCTAGAGTTAGTGTGTCAATGCCTTCAGATGAGTCCATATAAAACCAAAATCCTGGGTAAAGTACATCAAGTCTGTCTGCTGAGAAATCAGGCAAATTCCATGCTTGCCTACGGGAGGCATCACCCCATGCTCCAACTCTTCAAAGCACAAGAGGCTCTTTAAGCATTTGAGTGTCTTTGAGTCAGTTAAATATTTTAAAGAAAAGAAAACAAAGTATTTTTGAATTGGCTGGGAAAATCCTATTTCTTTTGCAATTGTATTTTTGTACCCTCTGTGACTCAAACTGAGAATTTAGCACCAAGAAAAAATCTAAATCAGCACTGAGTTATTTGTATAAAAGACAGGTTTTGGAAGTGTTGAGCAGTTAAGGGGCCTTGCTGTCTGCTGTGGGACTATTCATATGTATGTCACTATTCATATTAAAACGTGTGCTTAAGTACTTTGTCAAGGTAGAGCCTAAATCTGAATACTTCTTTTGATAAACAGATATGTCCTTCCAATTGGGATTCAAATGATCGAGGAACAAAAGATGTCTGAGGGCAATTCCCAGGTCATTTCCTGCAAAAACCGCTGCCTGCCCTTGTTTGCCATGCATTTTAGAAGAGGCTGAGTCCTCTGATCCTGATGCATGACAGTCTTGAGACTAAAGCTGAAAAGGAATGTCTTGCTTGGATGTATCCTGTGTACCAGGGAGTGGGAATATTTAGATACATGATTGCTGAGCCCAGTAATTTGAATTTCGATTTGTATCTTGAGTTTTCTTTGAGGGTAACTCAAATCCTAATGTCTTCCAGGCAGCCTGCAGGCCACAAGGGCTTTGATGGTGGCTTCAATACTCCTGGGGCTTGTCGGAGTGTTTGTTGCTGTGACAGGCATGAAATGCATGAAGTGCATGGAAGATGATCAGGTGAAGAAGATGAGGATGGCTGTCTTCGGTGGGGTGATCTTCATCATTTCAGGTTGGTAACCTACAGGTGTGCTGAGTGTTCAGTGTGCTGTTTCCTAGGTGGCATATATCCTGTGATGAATGTGCAAGGGCTTGATGTGTTGCTCCAAAAGCATTTGGTCTGGGAACTCCTTAGAGGACTTTGACACAGTAGTTCAGGCTACCTGAGGCATCTTGGCACTGGCATTGCACTCTCTGTATGGACTTCATGCTTTCTGTACTTGTTGGCAGAGCTGAGTTTGACCTTGCTTCAGTGAAAAAACTCTGTCAGCAGAGCAGTCCTGCCTTTGCTGCAGTGTAACTGGGGGAAACCTCAAATCTGTTCTTACCTTCTCTCCCAACCAGCACTAACTGAAACAGCTCAGAACCTCCAGGGTAGCAGCAGCTCGGCTTTACTCCAGATGCTGATTCTGCTGCAGTGATTTTGCTGATTGTTTTTTCTTAAGCCATGACATTGTGCTCTCTTTACGTGCAGGTCTGGCAGCACTGGTGGCCACGTCGTGGTACGGCAACAGAGTGGCTCGGGCCTTTTATGACCCTTTCACCCCTGTCAACACCAGGTACTGACCCTTTTGGTGTAACACCCTATAGTTCAGCATGACAAATACTCACGGAGCTTAGTTTTGAGTAGCAGTTGCTCAAAACAAAGAAGGGAATTTTCTGAACTAGCTGGGTTGTATCCAAACTGTGCAGAAAGAGCTGGGACCAGATCTCATTATCCATGTGCTTCTTAGGTCTTGGCTTTAAGGCAGCATCCCTGCCAGAGACCTCTCTGGTGGGACTTCTGCGATTTTTACCCCACTGCATGCTACAGGCCTGGTTTGCACAGAGCTTGGCCTGCAGCTCTGTGGGGTGACCCAAAATACTGGACAAAGCCAGCTCTGAGCTTTGAGGGTCAACAAAGCCTGACTGCTCCAAGCTGCTGCCTTGCAGGAAGCCACATCCATCCCAGTTTTGGCTTCCTTCTGCTTTGTGTGAATGTATTACTCCAAGTAATACCCCTGGATTACAGTGATTTTCACTTTTTCCCTTCTTTCTTTAGATTTGAATTTGGGTCAGCTCTCTTCATTGGCTGGGCAGCTGCATCTCTGGCCATACTGGGGGGATCCTTCCTCTGCTGCTCCTGTCCACGGAGAGAAACTTCATATCCACCCACCCGAGGCTACCCAAAAAATGCCTCCTCCACAGGGAAGGATTATGTATAATGGAACAAAGAAGAGGAACCACCAGCACTGGTAGTGAAAGCATTTTGGAGAGGACACTACAATGCCACTGTCCTGAGCAGAGTCCAGGCTCTAGGTTCTGCCTTCCTCTTCTCCCAAAAATGTGTATATTTTTGTAATCCTCTTTGCTACTGGACATAACTTCTCCTTTCTCTCCCAGCCCGTGGAGGAAGGCTAGCCTAGATTCATAGGTATTGCCACTGGAAAGATGAAACCTCCAAGCTTGGGTTAAGTTTAGTTTTTGGGAGTAAAAGGGAAAATGATACTGTTTTTATAGACGGATGTTGGTGCTTTTTTTAGTTGTTTTGGTTTTTTTTTAAAAATAGATGGTAACAATTCAGTCCCATATCCCATTAAGTTAGAGCCCAGTGTGGTGTGTGTAGAAATTAAAGGAACATATATTATATACAAAATGATGAAACCAATAGCTTAAGGGGAAACATAATTTTGGGGAAAAGACTTTACATGTAGGAATGTTTGAAGAGATATAAAATTCTCTTGTACTGTCTTATTGGCATCATCTTCAGCACCCTCCTTGCCATGCAGACAAAGAGTCAGAAACAAATTGCTGTGACTTCAGTGGAAATCCATGCTGTCTGTGCACATGCTGTTGGCCAATGGAAGATGCAGTGTGAGGTAGAGACCACAGAAGTTATCAGACTCCCAAAGCATCTGCAGGTTTCCCTGGTGCCAGGGAAGAGCTCAAGGAAAAGGATTGCCTTCTGTTTTCACTGTGTTTCTCTGAGGCTGTAGCTGTTCCTTAGACACTAAGAGCTGCCAGTGATTGTTTCTCCCTGTTCCCACCCTGGCAGCTGAGCTTGAAGCTTTATCCCCTTGTGTGTGTTACAGGTTACCTTTTAACACTCTCCTCTTTCCTCGAGTCTTTCTTGTTTGGGCTTAGTTTGGCAGCAGATCAACAAATCTCTGTTTGCCTGATGCAGCTAGCTGTGTTAAAGCAAACTGAATGCACTGCCACTCCCTGATGTTTCCCCAAGGATACCTCACACGCTGCCATTCCATCCTGTCTGTTTCTTGTAAACACTTTCAGTGATGATAGGAAGGCAAATTCCAAGAAAACTGACCCAAAGGTTATGGCATTTGCTTGTAATCCAAGCTCACCAAAGAGGAAGAAACAAACATTTTAAAGATGTAGCCATCCTTGCATATTGAGTCATATCCAAAAAAAAAATAATAATAATGCTGTTCATCAAAGGTTCCCACCCCTTTCCCTGAAACACCCAGTCAGTCACTTGGTGTTGGCTGACACTGGGAGTTAAGTCTTGTAATTCCTAAAGGGATGGTGCCACTTCTCCAAAGCTCAACCTTTTTGTATAGAGGGAAACTGGTGCTTCTGACCAGGCTTTATAATTGTGTATATGTTCAGAGGCATCAGATCTCTTGATTTCCTTCTGTAGACAGGGAGAGCTATGTACCATGTTGGTGGTCTGTACAAGCCTTGTACCTCTGTTTTACCTGACTCCTGCAGCATAAAGTTACTAAAAGAAACCAACCAGAGCATTTGCTTCAGGCTTGAGTTGATGTTGGCCTGTACTTGGAGCTGGGCCATGTGGCTTCCCCTTCTCCATGGGGAATTGCCTGTGCACAGCAGCTGCCCCGAGAGACCCCTTGTCTTGGGAGATGGCAGCTCAGGTCACATTAAAGAGCTGCTGAAGTCTGTGCTTTTGTATTTGCATTAACCCTGAGCCAGGGAGCAGATGCTTGTATTGGGAACTTGTACAAAGTGTTTTAAAAATTTCAATAAATGGACTTTTTTAAGGAAAATCAGACTACTACTTCATTTCTTGTTTTTGAGCAGAACTTGGAATGGTGCACATGGAAGTGAAGAGTGGGAACTTGGGCTTTTGGGAGCCTGTCTGCCAGGATGGAGTTTGTTTAGCTGTGTGTATCTACAGCAGACATAGGTGGGGACAGATCTTCTACAGTGAGTCAGGCAGTTGTGGCCTCTGGCAGAAGCTCACCCAGTAATCTGCTCCGATTGCAGCCCAGGAACCAGAAGGTCTGCTCTGCTCCTTGGCAAGGCAGGCTGCACCCTGGGTGGAGCAGGAAGGGGCAGGGGGAAGGCAGATGGCTCCCTTGCAGGGGAGTGGGAGCTGCAGGAATGGGGGAGGGATGGGGTGTGGAGCCAAGGTGTTCCCAGGGGAGCTGCTGTGCCCTCAGATCAGTGAGAGTCCTGCTGCTTGCTCCATGTGTGACTCCTTCCATCTCACTCTAAAGCTCTTTAGGGAGTGTACTGTGCTTCTCCTATTGTGACAGCACAACCTTTTTTGCAGGCCAGGTAGAGAATGGTTCCTGTTGGGCATGGCATCTTCTAACCTGCACTGATACCTCCCCAGGGTATAGCAAAGCTCTATCCCCCTGCTTCTACTTGCCCTGGAAACCTTTTTCTGTTCACCAGGCTTTTGAGTTCATCCCTTTCATATTTTTAAGTATTTGTGATGAGAGGCAAAATGTATTAAAAATGTTTTCTTAAGCTCAGTCAAGGAGCTGCCTCTAGTCCCTCACTCCCCAAGAACTGTTTGCTTTTGTAATTACAAACAATAGGAGCAAAGCTAATTAGGCCTTGTAAAGCTGGCAGAGCAAAACAGCCAGGCATGTGGCTGGCTGAGTGAGCTTGCAGTGCCTGGAGCAGGCTGGTTGCCTGGCATAGTTTGGGGTCTATGGTCATTCTTATTCCAACCTGTCAATTAGTCAAGGATTTCCATTGAGATTAACTTTTTCCCATGTTTTCGTGCTCACTCCCTCTCCAAGGACTTTTGCAAGTTCTACTCTGAAGTTTCCTGGGCAGAAGAAGAGAGGAAAGCAATCCCATCTATAAAATGGTCAGGGCTTCTCAGCAGCTGGCAAAAATAGACCACTGCAGGAGATGCAGGTCTGTGTGTGGGACTGGCACAGGGGCAGGAGCCAGAGGCTACCTTGTTTATGTGTTTACTGTACTTTTAACCGGATGAAATGCAAAGCCAAACTTTAACTTCCCCTGCCTTTCTTCCATGATCATGCAATTGTACTCGGTCATGTTTTCTACAGCCCTTTGGCCATCTCTGCTGTAGGCTGCATAGAAAAGGAGTTGCATGGGTTGAAAGTTGGGGGAGTTTCTCACTGGATTTCAGTCTTTGCACGTGACTGACATTCCTTCTACTAAAGCCATCTTGCAATGAAATGATGGCATTTGTCTCTGCAGACAATGGGAACTTTGACTGCTTCTTGGCATCTTCTTCCGTATCATATTTATTATTCACATAGTGCCTGAGCTCTGTATACTATGCAGGGAACTTCACTGTCAGTGGGAATTACATGCTCATTTATATTGCTTAGATATTTAAAAGGAGTAAGAGATCTCAAGATGTTTTCGGAATAGCATCAGCCTGTTGGATTTCTTGGCTTCTCCAACTCAATAATTTTAAGAAATTGTTGATGCCCAATGTCTTTTACAGATTCAGTTTCTGATTTGCACATGAGCTTCTTGTAATAAATTTGGCTCTGTTTTCTGTATTGCTCTGAACACATATCTAAAGAGTACTAAAGCACTGAAAACTGACAATTAAGATCCCAGAAATAGCCAAGAGACCTAGTGACAGCTGTTGATGGCTGTTTGTGGAACACTTATTCAAGCTCAGAATCTTTTTAATATAAGGCAGAAGCAGAAATAATGGCATTACCGAGCGAAAGAAGTTAATGAAGGACTTCTTCTTAAGAGAAAACCCCAGGAATGTCAGTAAACTTCTTAAGTTGCTCAAAAAGCAGCAGATTTACAAATCTAGATGAGTAACCAGACTGAAAGAGCTCGAGCCTTTGTCCTGAGCATGGAGGCATTTGGAGTAACTTTGGGACAGCCAATGAAGTGACAGTGGTGCAAAATTGTCTCAGTGTTTTCACAAAGGACAGCTAAAAGCTGCCAATGGTAGCAGCATCTTCCAGGGTCTTACACCTGAGTCTGCCTGAAAAGTTATTTTGTGGTCAGCTCTTTGCACAGTGTCAGGTCTGCAGTCAAATCACAGAACAGCCTGGGTTGGAAGGGACCTTTATGTGTCACCTTGTCTGTGTCCCTGCAATGGGTGGGGACATCTTCCATAAATCTTGCAATGTCAGACCTCGTAAGTGGCCAAAGCCCTGGCACTGGTGTGTATCCCATCAAGATTACTCGCCCACAATGTGGTTTGCCCACCATCTTAGCACCTACCGGCTGGCAGAGGCGGTGGCTGGTGCCACACAGAGCAGAGGAGCCACAGGCTCACAACAATCACGTGTTTCAGCCAGGGCTTTGCATCCAACCGGGCAACTGATCTGAGCTTTCCAAACCGGCCTTTGGATTGCAACACAAACAGCATTGCAAGGGTGTCCTCCTTGTCCCCCTTCATTAGACTCTTCATTCCTCCACTCCCACTGGTTCTTCAATTTGCCTCGTTGCTGTTTCCCTGCTTCTAGAAGTCCAGCCTGCGACAAGGAGCTTGTTCTTCTATAGCATATTGCTTTTGACCCTTTCTGCAGCTCCTGAAGTCCTGCACTCAGGCATCTGCATCACTGATCAGAAAGGGAAAAACACTCCTTTGTTGAGCCTCATGTGCTTGATTGGAAAACATCCCAACTCCTACTGCTTTTCCAGAAAAGCCCTGCCTGGATTCCTAGCATACTGCGTCAGGGACTCGGTGTTCCTAGGGTCTACATTTCCTACTGTGACCTACTGTGGACACCAGGAGCCCTTGGAACTGTGGAGCCTGTGGGTGCTCCTGCTTTGCTGCCACAGGGGCCACAAGGAGCCATCAGCTTGTGGGTTCTGCCATGGCTGGGGGCCAAGCCCTAGACAACCCACCTGGATAACACATCTGCCAGGTTTGCCTTGAGGCACAGAAGCTGCCCTCTCCACTCCTCATCAGCCAGGCCCCAGGAGCAGGTTTCATGTCAGAAACATGAATTTTGATGTTAAGTTTCCCATATTTTTGCCTGGTTCTGCTTCCATTGTGTCCTGCTTCACTATGGTCATACAGATCCTCCCTCCTGCTGGAAGAAGGACTATTTGGAAAAGTGTTTTCATCACCAGGCAGGTCCACCTGACAATACCAGGCTGTTGCTGACCGGTACAGCCAGGCTGGGTGGCACTTTCTGGGACATTGCACAAGTCCCCATTCTTACCGTGGTGTTTTTGTACTTCACCTGCCACATCATAAAATTCCAAGCCTGCAAAAGCTACATCACTGGCTCTTGTCCAGGAAGGTGAAGGATGACAGACATAAAAAACTGCATTTTCACATCAGGGCAGAGGATCCCGAGGACTGGGGGGTACAAAGACAGACTTTGCCAATGTCCTATAGCTTGAAGGTGGGTTTTAATGGAAAAAAAAGAAGAAAGTGAGGGAAGAACAACATGAACTAGCTAGTGCCAAGCTTTCTTACTTCCCAGGCTCCTAGAAAAGTCCCAGCTATGTGAAAGCTTCTCAGTGCTAGTACCAGTGTTCTCCCCTGCCATGGATTCACCTCCCTCTGCATGGGAACCACACAGCAAGGTTCAGCAGTTGGGAGGCATGGGATGCTGCTGTTCCCAGCCCAGGACTCCTGGCTGCCCTCGGAGCCAGCTGCCCCAGCAGGACAGCAGCCGGGGAGACTGAAAACAAGCTCAGCCAAGGGAAAAAAAGCAAGAAATAGCATTCTTATTACAAGGTAAACAGTATTAACTCCGTCTTGGGGGAGTAGCAACATCACGACGGTGATCGGCTTTTCTGCCCACAAGCTGTGGAAGGGCGGTGGAACGCGCTCCACCCTCCCCTTGTGTAACGCTCCCCATGCAGCAGCTGTAAATAATCATTTACCTGTGTGGCTCCTCTTTCGCTGCTTGTTTTTTAGGGCCTCTCTTGTTAAATGCAGCTCCCGGAGGGGTGGCTGCCCTGAGGTGTGCATGGCAGAGCCTCAGCCCCGGGGCCGGCAGAGCTCTGTCACACACAGGCAGAGCTGGAGCCCCGGGTTACTCCTGCGAGCAAGGCTGCCAGCTGCGGTAAGGGGGATGGGAGAGTGTGGGCTGCATTTGTTGTTTTTCCAGGGAAAAGAGCTCAGTGGTTCCTTTTAATTATTGTTTTCCCAGAGCCACAATAACATTTCTCCACACTGCATTCTCTAGAAAAGGTCTGGTAAAAACACATTGGCCAAAACACGTCTGTCAGAGAGCCAGGTCTGCTTGTTTACCTGACTCCAGGATTTCAACACAGGTGCTCTGGGGTCTTCTCTGAACCTTTCCTGACTTCAGGCGCTCAGAAATTGGGGACAGAAGGGGGAAGCCAGTCCCTTCCTACATGCTTTTTTTTCCCCAATGAGTAAAAATGCCTCACAACTGACCCAGAGCTATGGGCAGTCGCTTTTGCTGGGATTTACTGGTCACTGTCATATTGTAACATGACAAAAGCATCCTTTGGGAAGTACATGCTGGGATGGGTGCTCTGGGAGCATGAGCAGAAATGTGACTGTGCCCAGGCAGCCCTGTGCATGGAGCAGGGGAGATGAGAAGTAATGAAACCTCGGCCGCCGCCTTCCTTCAGGGAGGGATGTGGCCTTGGCCCAGCAAGCAGAGTCTGCACAAGAGGGAGTCTAATTTAGAGTGCCCTGTAATTTGCTGATGCTGTAATATGTTTAGCTTGGGGAAAAGGCTGTGTTGATGTTAACATGTTCACTCACATTGGAGCTGCAGTATGTTCCATCCACATGGAAAACAACGCCACACAGGGCTGGGGCTGGGCAATCCTCGGGAAAATAACGGGCAGGAGCTCAGCTGGGGCTGAGCTGTTGGGGCTTTCGTGGGTGAGAGCAGCCCCCTGAATCCTCCAGACCCAGGTAGGATGTGACAGCCCAGCATCTGCTGCAGTGACACTCACTCTTCATTAAGAACTACTGCCCAGATTAATTAGACTTCAAGTGTCGGCACAGGACCAAGCGGTATTTCCCTAATGCTTTCGAACTGGCCCCAAATGACTGATTGCGGTGTCAGAAAACATAGCTCCATCCCCCCATCTACAACTTTTCCTCTAGCTGGTGCTTTTTTGAGTCCAGGCAACGAAGGTGACAATATTGTTGTCAGTACCAGCAGTGATAGCGGAAATACCACAAATGATCTCAAGACACAGGCTGGGGTGACAGGGTGATACTGGACAGACAGACAGCAAGTAATTACTGCTCTGTGAACAGGTCCTGCTTTGGGATACAACACTGTCATGGCTCAAGCATGCCTCTGTTTGCCTGCTGGATTTGTTAGTAGTAATTGCTTACACCTAGGCAACACTTGAGCTCATGGGACTGCTCCAGGCTGTCTGCTCCATGTTTCAGGGTAAGACTGCAGGACTAAGCCCTGCAGATACAGAAAATACTTGTTTGAAATTCAAGCTAACTCCAGAGCAAGTATTTCTTTCCCAAGACTTGCATGGCTCTTTATACCTAAATTCTTCATCATCCTCAGAGCAGCCAAGTGAGTTAGAACACTCTGCTTCACATGGGCAGCAGGCAAACTATAGCCCCGAACCTTAAATGCCTGAAACCAGGTGAAGTGCCTACAGATCCAGGAGGCTTTGGACTTGAGTCTTCCATCATCTGTGCTGGTGCTTCTCCTCCTCCATAAGTCCACCACATGCTCAGAGAGCTCTGTGTGTGTTGGTGTGGGGCTGCCCAGACGTGAGGAGTTATTAACTCTGTCTGCAGGCACAGGATAAAGATGGACCACACTGTCCTCATGCTGCCCTGGAAAGGAAGAGGTCTCCCTTGCTCCATCCTTGCCAGCAGTATGTTCTCGACTCCTTCTTTTTGCCATCTCTGGAACACACAGAGCTGAACAGTTCTCTGCTGGGTTTGCCAGTGGGTGGTCAGGCCGGCAGAAGGCAGGGAGCTGGGCTGAGACCCTGCAGCTCAGAGGCAAGGGAGAAAAGCAGACCAGTGGGGTAGGACCACACTTCTGGCACTGGTAACTCCCTGGGCAAGGCAGGTCAGCAAAGCTCCCAGGCTTTCTGCAGAATTCCTCAGAAGCTGGAACACTGAGTAAGAGTCTACAAGGAGTTCTATGTTTCAGAGAAATGACCAAATTTTCCTTGCACACACCTAATTCTACTGAAGGCAAGAGTTAGTCCTGATCACTGCAAGACAATGTTTTAAGAGGAATTTCCTTACAATTTGTTCCCAGAGCCAGGCTCAGGCCAGATTTGAAAGGTGATGACATCAAGACCAAAGTTAGGAGCAGATGAAAATTGCTTTTACAGAATTGCACTCAGCATGAACCCTTTTCCAAAGAAGACATATCAGGTGTTTCAAAATAAGTTAAAAACATTAATTACAGCTGTAGCAGTAGTTCAAAATGTGACAGGCCTTTTAGAACTTGTTTCCATAGATCACAATGTCAATATTGGAAAAGAGTAGTTTGTTTCCATCATAATCAAGTTGTCTAGCACTGAATAATGGACTACTGGAGGCTGCCTCTTTATCTTGGCATACACAGAGCTCAGCAGTGTGTGTCAACACCAAGAATACTTGAAGGCTTGCATTGCTTTGTCTGCTTGGACCCAAAAGTACAAGGGCTTTGGAGGGGATTCAAACTGTTTTGTGAAGTACTTTCTCTAAGCCAGCTTACCCCCTTCTAATATGGGCAAACTTGCTTATCTGTGTCCTGGTGTTCAGAACTTAGCCCTCCCTTTCCTCCTATTATTCACCTGGATAATTAAATCTGTGCTTGTGAAAGGGGCAGTGACACACAGTACACACAAACTGGCAGAGGTTTCCATTGGTGCACTTCTAACCCAAATTATTTCAGTGTTATAGAAATGGTGTCGGCCCTCAGGCCCTCTGAGCAGTGGCTTCAGCTAAGCTATGCCAGGTGCCATAAAAACAGCTCAGAGTTTGGAAAAACACATAATATAGTAAGGGTGGGACAGAACCAAATATATACACTTAAATCAACTTGTTCATGCATGACTGGAGTGCAGTAACAGCTCTGGTGAAGCAGCCAATATTTAGCTCAGCGTTCCTGAGCCTGCAGCACCTGGGCTCCCTTGTGGGGCATCACTTGGCTGTTCCTACTCATTTTGAAGAAGGGATACCTATGGAAATGATAGGACAAATACAGCACAGAGGGTCCTGGAACTGACCATAGTCTTGTTCCAGTTTGTTCATTTAAGCATTTCTTACAGAACAGCTGCAGATGGCACATTAAGTGCAGGGCAAGCTCTGCTCCCTTCCTGCCAGAGCACAGATGTGCAAGTAAAGCAGGGGATCTGCTAATCTCTTCCGCGATGAGATTTAGATAGAGGTTTGTTTGGGACTCCCCTGTGACATGGGTAATTATGATTCACATCTCTTGGAAAAATGGGAGCTAAAAGCAGTGATTACAATGTCCATGACTTCCCACAAGAGATTCTTTCAGGACATTGAGTTTTTACCTTTTGGCAGGACTAAAAGAAGTTCAGAAAAAAATGCTGATAAAAGCTGAATATACACTTCCTTCTTTCCATGGAATTCAACTGCAAAACAACTTACAATGTAGCTAATAAAAACTGGAAAATTTCCTCTCGGAGTCATAGCTTTTCCTCTCGAGAGCAATTGAGGCGATTTCCTATGAAAGCCTGTTTCTGCCCAGTGCCAGTAGTGGTGCTTTTCTTCTCAGAATAGGTGACTGCACATGTTTGTGGGGACCATCAGTGCACTTGCTGCTGGATGTGCCGTAACACCCACCCTGGGATGGAAGAAGGTGTCCCTCCCCACAAGCATGGGTCTGCTCCTAACACCAGTAACTCTTCATCCTCATGATCCTTGGGGCTCCTGTTGGCAGTGAAATCTCTTCCATATCAGAGATTTATTTTTTCCGGCTGGATGTTTCTCATGTGGCTTTAATTCTGTTTGTGGAGGCAGCTGCATGCACAGATCAGAGGAACGGGCTGGGCACAGAGTCAGCTTCCCACAGCTTATCTCTGGTTGACTAGGGCAGGTGGGGAAGGGAGGATGTCATCTCCATTCGTCCCCAAAACCTGTGGGATGGCTAAGGATGGTTACTGTAGTGATGATCTCTTCTTTCAGAGAAGACCAGAAGAACGTGGTGGGTGCAACCTGGGACACATTCCCACACCCGCCTCTGTGTACTTCGCTCATTCATCCTATTAAGCCTGATGGAAGCAATTAAAAAAAGCAGCAGTAGCTGTTCTTGCTCATTTGTGAACACCAGTTAGCAAGATTCTGTTACAGATGAGCAGTCAAATCTTAAGCTGACTGGTGAAGTTAGGCTCTCAGGGTAATTCTGTCTTTTGGAAACGTTGTGTGTGTGTGTGTCAGTGTAACACAAACCAGCCCAGCACAGGGAGCCCTCCAGCAGGGCGAAGTTTAACTGCTCAGTAGAGTGGAGAATGGGGATCTGCTCTGACTAGGACCAGCAGGAGAAAGTGTGTTTGTGTAAGCATGCACATCTGTAGGTGACACACACACTGGACTAAGTTTGCAAGGGCCAGTGCCAGCATCTGCTTGAAAAAGGCTTCTAGCAGCATCGTAAGAGTAATGAAAACTTGGGACTGCTGCCATTTGTGGGGCAATTTCTGTTATTTTTGTGTGGGAATCCCACTGGGAAAAAGGCTAAGTCCATTTGTTTGTTGTAACAACACAGGAAGGGAAGAGGTTTTCCTTTTATCCTGCTAGAACAGCTACCTTTGGCATCGTATCCCTTTTCTCATCTGGTTGAGATCCATATTCAAACTAACAGAGCTTGTCCATAGTTACCATTCAGTAAACAGTAATGAGCTACAAGCCAGCTTTTATCTAGATTGAATTAAGCAGGCGGCAGATCGAAGATGTAACATGTTCACCTTTTCTTTTGCTAGAGCAGGAAGGGGTGTGTTGGACCCCACCAGGAAAGGGTCTCCCTTGGTTCTGATTGCAGAAGCTTGTGACTGCAGCTATCAAATAGAAAGCTCTTGAGTTACGATAAAACGTCCTAAATGTGGTTGAAGAAACAAAATTAGTGGTGAGCCCCTGATTCAGTTGGGTGCTCACATCAGTTCAAATCCAGAAATGATCACGATCTCTCCAGACTGGTATTATTTGAAAATGCCATCAGATTTTCCCACCTGGAATTGCCCTGAGGCAATCCTTGGCTATTGACTCTGGACATCCAGCAGCCACCAAAACTTAAACTAAGTCCTTTCTCCTTTTGGATAAACAAACCACCCTTTGCCTCCCTGATCCCCATCCAACAGAACACTCACTCTTGTAAATGAAAGCAAGCTAATTTACTGATCTCAGCTGCTCTTTTCCCAACATAATATTCAATGCTGTGAGTCACCAAAAAAAGCTCTCCCCTTTTCCATTAAGGTCAGCAGCAGCTTTAGTAGGGAGCAGGCCCCTGGTCATAGCTCCAAGATGAGCTGGCAGCACCAGCAGTAGTGTCCAGGTGGAGGAAGGTTTTCTGCTTTTGCCTCTGCCACAGATACACATTGGACCGTAATGTCAAAGGAGGTCAGATAAACAAGATAAGCTGCATTGCCTGAACCTTCTTTTTTAACAACTCTTTTTGGATGCAAATAATTCAGTTTAATACAGGTAGGTGCTGCCCCAGGTCTAAACATAATTTGGGTGACAAATGAGGAATGGCTTAGAGGCAGGGAGCAGTCACCTAACTTTAGAAACAGTTTAATCTCTCTCTTAGAGCTGCAACAATGAGGACTTTTCTTTGTGTTTCTGTCCTCAAACAAACTTCCTTTGTTCTGATGTAGTTTCTCCTCCCCTGGAATTTGCTGTCCCAGCTGCCTCACTCAAGTCATGCTCAGGCTTGCTCCAATGCCAGCATGTCTCACAAGTCTGATGAAACCTGAATGATCCCTTCTCCCCCTGTGTCCAGCCCTCCAAATAGAAGCCAGGAGCCATTTCCTGCAACAGTGTTGGCCCAACAGCAGTGCATGAGGAGCAGGAATGGAGGGATGGCACCTGCTGGAGCCCAGCCTTTGGGTACAGGTACTGAGTCACTCAGATGTCCAGAGTGGTGATTGACTCACCAGGAGCATGAGAGGCTCGTCTTGAGTCCCTGATGAGTGTTTTCACACCCAGACACCTCAGCTGGAGTGGAGGACAGGGAGCCATCCAGAGAAGCCACCAGCTCAAAGTTAGGGCACTGCCTTGGGAGCACATTTGCAGCCTCCAAACTGACCAGAGCAGGAACATGAATTCAATCTTCCATCTCTCACATGGATATCCCAAATGTCAGCACCAGCACAGGCTGTCTTTGTTCAAGCTGGCCCTGGTTTTGGCTTTGTGCATGTCTGGGGCAGAAGTTGGGGAAATGCACATCAGTTCTTCAGGGCATCCAGCCTGAGCTGCTCCTTTCAAGGAACTCTGCTCTTGGACACGTTGGCACAGCTTGGGATCCTTCTGGGTACAAGGATGCCCCTGAGTGAGGAGCTGTAGGCTAGGAGCCTGTCCCATTCCCACCAGCTGAGACCAGTGGATCAGCAGTCTTGGTGGCTGACTCAGCCCAGCTCTCCCATTTGACCTTACTGAGGAGCAGCTTCTAAATCATGGTGTGACTTCAGAGTCAGGTGAATCAGACACTTGATCAAGAGTCACTCTAGGATTTATGGATTTGAGTGCAAGCTTAACTGTGGCCATAAAGGGCAACATCAAAATGCAAAGTCAGTGAGATGCCTGCTGCAAGAACCCCCCTCCATTTCATTGCTGCTCATGGGGCCATTTCTTCACACAGAGTCAGAGCAGTCTGAAATCTCCTGTGTCATCCTTAACCCTTATCAGGCTCCTCTACACATAATTGTAGCAGGTAGGATCAAGCCTAGAGTGAAAAACAGCCCTGTGTTCAGTGAGGGAATTCTTACTGGTAGTGTCTGAGCCATGTTGTTCAAAGGCCCAGTGAGAAGCTGGGGCTGGAATCATTGGAGAGAGCAAAGTTTCACCTGGAGAGGCTGTTTGCATCAGCACTGCCTGCATCTGCCTGTGTGACATCCACTTGGAAGTTGTAGTGGGGGGGCAGGAAGGGCCCCACTCTGTCCCTAATCGAGTCTGTACACCCTCACCTCAGCTTCTTGCTGTATCCTGGTTTGCATTTTCTGCTGTGCCTTGCGGGAGCAGAACTCAGGTTTCAGGAAGCGTCTCATTAAATTTTCCGTATTTTGAAACGGAGTGACTCACTCACCAAGCCAGCCACTGTTTTGTCCTTGCTCTGTGCACTGAGACAAGCACAGGACTCACTCCTGCCCCGCAGCTGGCCCCAGGATTCTGGGGAGTCGGGGGTCCAGGCAGCAGCAAACACTCATCACCTTCCCCCTCAAAAAATGTCCCTCTGTGGCTTTTAGACACAAATATGAATGTACATGAAAGGGCAGTGAGTGGGGGCTTGTGCTGAATAGTAAGCAGCAGCCAAACAAGTCGAGCAGGTCTGTGGAAGCAATTCAGGCAAGGCAAAAAGATCGGTAAGGTGAGATGTAATTATAATCCCTCTGAGCTGGGACACAGGGAGCCAAAGGATCCACAACATCAGCCGTGCAGCCCTGCTACACCAGGGGGAACCAAGCCTGAGTAACAACTTGTTTACAACTTCACATTGTCCTGGCTGAGCCAGCCCCACAATGATGTAACTCTGAGCGCCTTATACCTTGGCCAGGCCAAAATTTTTTGGGCTGTAAGAGCAGATAGGGAAGAGGCACACAGGTACATAGGTCAAATTTTCTTTTTTCCTTTCCTGTGTCCTGTCCTAAAAATATTTAGCTGAAGAACAATTTATTCAGGACTTTCCCTCTGTTTTTCCATTGTGTGTCATGTGCTTTGCTGGTGTGTCGATGATGGAGGAACTGAAGAGCAATAGCTCACATCCATCCACAGTAAAATGAAAGTTCAGAACCCAAGCAAATGGTCCACAAACCTCTACTACCCTGTTAGGCAATAAAGAAGCCAAAAGGTGCCTTGGTTATCACCAGAAAACAGCCTATGGAAGCATCCTGCTCATTCAGCTGTCCCTCACTTGTTTTCTTTCTTTAGCTGTATGAGGTTTCCAGTCTCAGTTACCCAGTGGCACAACATGAAAGGGTGAAAGGGTGGCCCTTGAGAGCCAAGTGCCCAACCAGAAGCTGAAAGAAACCCGTTATAGCCAAAGACAAAGCTTAACCTAATGGGCATAATCAATAGAGAAAAATATGAAAGCAGAAGAGCTTCAAATTGTCCTGTCACTTCAGATAAGATCTGACTTTCTACATGTGAAAATGGGAATAAAATCAAAGGGAGGGGGGGAGAGAAAGAAGCTGCGGAAGTGCTAAAAGCTTTCAAGCTTTGTTCTTTCATCACAAAAAAAGAAAAAGAAAAAAGGGGCACGTTTTCCCCTTTGTAAGTTTTATTTAAGAGCTAGACCCTTCTTCATTTCGAGCCAAGGGAATTTTTGCTTTTGAGTTTGAAAAAAGCAGAATCAGGGTCATGATTTTAAAAAGCTTAAATCCCAGGCGTGTTTTAGAAACAGATTCAAAAGCACATGCTCACTGCAATTATCTACGCCTGCGGTATTTTCAGACATGTGGACTTCAGGAAAACAATAGCCAGCCCTGTTATCAGCACAAAGGAGGATCAGTTTGGAATTACCGTACCTGTAATGTAGGCAGCCCTCAGCTCTGAGGGTTTCCATTCCCACTGTTGTTCAGCTGTGAATTTACTTACAACATTCCTGAAATAAAAAAATAAAAGAAAGAAAGAAGAGAAAGAAGAGAAAGAAGAGAAAGAAGAGAAAGAGAGGCATTCCTGACTGATGTATGGAGCAATTCAGAGCTGGCACCCTCTAAACAATAACTCTCAGCACAGGTCTTGCCTAAAATTAGGGGGATATTCTGCCCCTGGAAACTGATGGTTTTTGAAGCAGGAAAAAAAATCAGAGAGAAAGGATGTCTGAGCACTGGGATGCTCCAGGTCCAATGCAGACACTGCACAAGGGTAAAGAGGTGATAGATGTATCCCTGGCTGGAATATTCCCCTGTGCAGGAGCCATGAGTCTTTCCATACATTTGAAACAAAGGACCATGATGAACCACTGCAGCTCCAGAAGAGGGTTTAATAGAAAGTTTTGGTGCTGGTGGCAAATATCCAGATGCTACTCGGTGTGATCACTCAGAGGTACACACACCTTGGGTAGATGGGCTGGGCTGGCGAAGAACTGTCTCTTGGAAACGCCAAGCTCATTATTCAGGTTAGCTGCATGTGACTCCTTTATGTATTTGAGTTTAAAACTCTCGGGGATAATATTGTCGAATCTCAGAAAGCTGGGTGTGAATCAGAAAGGCATGGGCAGTCAAGCCTTAAGGACTTGAACTGAAAAAAAAAAAGTGATTGTGAGTTTTGGCAGGTCCTGGCTCCCCTGAGCAGCTCTGGAGGAAGTGGTCCCTCTGTGGTGTTTGCATTGCAAACTGTGCTGAGCAGGTAGTGACGTTGCCTAACCAAAGTACCAGAAACATCTTAAAAACATCTTAGAAATCTTGGGTCTCTGTGTCAGGGGCTACAAATCCTCAGTGGCCTGGATCTCTGTGGTGCAGTCACTGAAGGGTGATGAGTCCCCCTGTGTGTGGCTGAGCCCAGGGCAGCCGGGGGACAGGGGGACAGGACACACACACTGGTATCTGTAGCAGCCATCTCGGCTCCTTTCAGAATCGATGGGGAGAAACTGGGAGGAAGGCGTGATTCATCCCACCTGCCCGACGCTCCGCCTCGGCTCCCCATGGGTCGCGGCCCTTCTGCCTGGAAAGTGCTCTGCCAGACTCTGCCGGCACTCCTCTGCCTGCCACCCGCACCCCACTGCCATGTGGGTCTCCTGCTGGTGGCCCCCGAAGTCCCGACCCCGGGCAGGACACTGCCATCTCCCTGCTGGCAGCTTGTGCTGTGAGCGCCGGGATGGGGCAGAAGCCGCGGTGCGGAGCAGCACCCCCAAAAAGCAGCATCCCGCCTCCTGCACGGGTGATCCCTTGTTGGCACTTGGGAACAGGAACAAGTTTGTGTCACCCTTATCTGCATGATCTCAGCTGTGCATTTCATTTCTCTGTGTGCCAGAGGAGGAGCTGAAACCTGCACCAGGTGTGATTCATGTGCCATTTCCATGGGTAAGCCCCGTGGTGGCGATTAGCAATCGCTTATATAAAACACCGGGTTTCCAGGGTACTGAGCACCTGTGAATTCTGTTAAATCGCAGGCAGAGTTCTCGGGAAGCTTCTGGACCTTTTTGGTCTTTAGCAGGGTCACCCATGGGCTCCCCTTTGCCCCAGGCTAGCCAAAATTGTGATGCTGAGTGGCAGGGAGCCACGGTGACAGCCCTGCCAGAGGGCTTTGCCCCGCGTGGGGAGCAAATAGTCAAACCTCCCAGGCAGGCTTATGTGGAGAGAGAAAAAGCCAGCAAGAAAGGACTTAGGGTGGGAGGAGGTAGAGCGGGGTGATGCTGGAAGGGAGGGTTTGGAGAGGGGGAAGTGCTTGGAGGCTTGGCTGGGGAGGAGAGGCTGGTGGAGGTGTAGGGTGAGAAGGTGACAGTGGAATGTGGGGACTCTGTGAACAGCCTTGCTGGAGTGGTTTGGAGCCGGGGGAAAACCAGTGGAGGAAGGGCGGTGAGGCAGATTGTTTTCCAGCTTTCTGTTGCAAATGAACAGAGGTGGGAGAGGCTGTGAGGGCAGATAGGGAGATTCAGCTAATCTCTATCAAGTTAACCATTCTTTAAAGACTTGCTGAGCAGGTAGTCCATCCATGGGGGATACCGGTGCCAGTCCTGATCCTTATCCTCCTGTGCCGGTGGAAATGCACTGCTCACCACTAACTCAGCACGTGCAGAGCCTGAGTGAGTCCGGCTGACGGCTGAGAGTGCCCCATGCCACTCTCACAGCCCCGGGTCTCCGGCAGGGGCCACACTGAGCCTTTGATGAAGCGGGATAAAGGGATCTGGGAGAACTGGTCCTGCAGGGAGCCCGGCAAACCCCACCGGACAGCTTATGCCCAGCGCTGCTATGCACTGCTTAAAGTCAGCTCCATTCTCAGCCAGAAAACCCCTCTGATAAGTAGTAAGTCAGCCAGCTGCATATTTACCTTCGGAGGCTGGCCAGCGCTGACACGCTTTGGAGAACCAGGCCCAGCTCCAGTGAGAGGGGGAGTGCCCGGGAATGCTGCGGCGCGAAGTGGGAGGATTTATAGCTGTTTGCGATGGGGGTCGGGTGGGTCACCTGAGCCGAGGGGGCCTCCCAGGTCCTTCTTCTCCCTTGCCAAGAAAGACTTTCCTTGTTTGGCCTCCCAGATAGCCGGGTCGTGCAGCCCCTTCCCAGGGAGCGGGGTCACTTGGGAGCAGCTGAGCCTGGGAAATGAAACCATGGGTAGGGCTCCCATCTCACCCGGAGCACAAGGAAATGGGCTTGGAGGGCTGCAGGGAGCTCAGCAGAGAAATGAACCCGGCTGCAGACATGTTCTCTATTGCTGAGCATTTCTCTTTTGCCAGCTGATCATCTCTTTGTACACCCCCACCCTTCTGGGCTGCCCTCAAACAAAATAACCGCAAAAAATGGACATTTTCCAGGTAAAATGGGGTCAGTGCCTGACCGCGGAGGGGTGCATAGGGATGGACTTTGTTTTCAAAGTGCAATGGCTTAGAGAGACTGTTTTACCAGCCAGCAGAGCGTTCTGCAGGGACTGTAGCACCCCAGTGTTACCCCCCCATGGACTGACACACACGTAGCTACAGCTGAACTCCCCCAGCTCTGCTGCCTTGCTGGTTTGTTGGGGTTATTTTTCTTCTTTTACCAAGAATGCGGGAACCTGCTGCTCCTGGATGGCTCCGAGATGAGTTTCTGCTTGTAGCACTCCCACTTCCCAAGCGGAGCTGAGAGTGCAGCCGGCCGAGCTGCTGGAGAACCGCACTGAGCCAGGGAAGCGCTTGGCAGAGATGCTGAGCACCCTGCAGTGCCTGGAGCAGCTGGCCTTGCACAGGGAAGGGGCCTGGGGCAGGAAAGGGGGATGTACAGGGAACTCCGTCTCCTCTCTGGACAGATACAGCTGTGAGGAGCTGGGGGACGTTGTTCTGGCCACTGCTCCAGGGAGGTTGTGTAGGAGGAGGGCTCATATTAACATTTTTCCACAAAGCTGGATGAGGTCACAGAATGTTTGGAGTGACAATAGGTGGGATGTAGGCTTTTCCTCTGAGAGGAGTTCTTGCAGGAAAAGACAGAAAGCTAAGTAAGGTCTAGCAGGATCTCCTATGGCCAGGCCCTGGGGACAGGGTCAATCTTTCTGGGTCAGTGAATATTGAATATTTATGCTAATTGAAAAGCCTGGCAAGGTGAGGGCTGGCTCTCCAGGTTCATGTGATGGTAGTCCCACTCCCTGTCTTGAACTGCACTGAAAACTATTTTCAGCCTGTTTTTCTAAGCCAATATCCTGGCATTTGGGTTAGTGTGTGTTGGTTTGGGTACTTCTGCTGTTGGCAGGGCATTTTTGTCCAATCCCCATCTCTGAGATTTCTCACCCTCGTTAGGAAACTAGTTGCAGAGAACCACAGATTCCTCCAAACAGGACCATTTCCCAGCCTGGTGAGCCCTCGACTTTCCCGAGCCAACGTGAGAGTCTCTGTCCCCCTGCAGCCCTGCCTGGCTGCCTGCCTCACCCACCACGCACTGGGCTGTGCAGGCAGGGGATGCTGCTGCTGCTCCTCAGGACCTGCTCTTGCAGCTCCATCTGCAGGTGCTCACCCAGGCTGTGCCTGCACTGAGCCGCTCCCCGGAGCGTGGATTTCCAACCAGACTACAGTGCTCATGCTGGGCTTGCACAGTCTGTTGCTGTCTGTCCCCTTCCATGGGGTTCCTGCCCTTGGCTGTGACACTGGGGTGCCGCTCCTCCTGACTGCCCCACTGTCTGCCTCTCCACGTGGTGTGTTCTCATACTTTGCCTCCAAACTCTTTGAACCAGTCTGCAAGATCCTTCTTATCCTCCTCCAGATCTTCCCCTGAGAGGATTTCTCTGGGACAATGATGAGAAATTCATCGTCTAGCTATGAGGAGAGGAAGGGTGTGGGCTGGAATCTTTATCTCCTGCTGGGACACTGGCTCCTGATATGATGTGACCCATTTGCTGACAGCCACATTTTCAAACCGTCCAGCAGCTGTTCTGCTCACTGCTGGGTGTCTCTGGAGAACAGGATCACAAAGCCACGGGCAGCAAGTCCTGGGAAGATGCTCCAAGCAGTGTGCAAGGCTCCTGTACCCATCTGCCCATGTTACCCTGTGTCACAGGCAGCTGTCCCTGGACAAGACAGGAAGGTGTATTTGGCCTCAGTGCAAAGTCCAGCAGCAGTTAAAGCAGAGCCCGTAACAACTTTTCATCATCTCAGTGTTCCTCTTCACTCAGTGCTCCTCAGGGCATGCAGGGACCTGTGGCAGCCTGTCCCACCTTTGTGCAGGGTTGTGGCCAGCACCTCTTGCTGCTCCTTTGGTGGCTGCAGCATTTGTGATGGAGGCTCTTGCACACCTTTGAAACCACAGTCACAGGGTTTCTGCATCAATCCAGGTGGTGGACAGTCAGATTAGCATCTACAAGGAGAGGATATGAGGGCTGAGAAGGCATTAAACACAAAAAACATCTCCAAATCAAACTGATACCTCAGGAGCAGTCATGACTGGGGAGGGGCCTTTTGGTCTTGCATTGCTAGTAACATAAATCCTACAAAACCTAGTGTGGGGCTTACGCAGGTAATTAATGTCCTGTTGGCTGGGCTTTGTGAAAGACCTGCTCTGAGATGTCTGTGGGCAGAGCTTGGCAAACTCCCCACAAGTGGGAATGTTGAGATACTGGAGCGGACTCTGGATTTACTTTCCAGGAAGGGATCCTCAACCCAGGGCTGACTCACTGCCAAGTAGGATTTCAGGATTTCAAGATTATAAAATAAACAGGAACACCAGCCTACAAGGCTTTTAACTTGACAATTTTCCTTGATACATGAAAACAAAATGAGCTGGAGATGGTCAGTCCATCAGGCTTCCAGCTCTGCTTGAGGCGAAGTGTTCAGCCTGGGCTGCTCATGGGGTGTGTGTTGATCCCTTTAACCTAAGAAATCATGAGCATGGTCCCTCCTGTCAGCCAGATAAGTACTTTGCACTGTCTCTTGTACCTGCATGCATAACCCTTGTTCATCCATCCATCTGGAGAAGATGGCAGCAAGGACAGTTAGTCTGACCACTGGCCAAGAGTCTGGGATCTGCTGGCTGTGAAGTTTGGGCTTGGAGAAATTCTACTACCTGTGATATATAAAAAGGGGGTAATGATGCCTCAGCAGAAGTTGCTTAGAGTAGTTATGGGGGTTAACTAGTTAATCCCTGCAAAATGCTGTAGGTATCTGAAGTGTGATGTTAGTATTAGTGCCTTTCACACAGGCAAACATTGTTCACTTCATCTGAGAACGTAAAGCAGACTGTTCTCATTAAGTCTCCCAGAAGAGTTTTTGCAGCCTTTTGTGTACATGACCTTGTCAGGACTGACGTGCCCAGTCTGTGTGAAATAAACTGCTGTGATCCCATTCAATTTTTTTAGCAGGGAAGTATGGTTCTTTCATCAGCTCATTTGTCTGGTGCAGAGACCAACGCCTGGGATTTCAGGTCCCTGGACCAAGTCTGGTGCCTTTCTTGGCACAGCCGGGATGGTGTTGGACTGGCTTCACCTGCAGGTTTGCAAGCTCTCCGTACTGAGTAAGCTGGCAAGAAGCACATGAATAGCATCCATACACTTACACATTCCCACACGGTAAATCCCGGCAGCCCTGTCTGGAGCAGAGCGTGCCTCGAGCGTTTCAGAACCAGGAGGGGGCAACGAGGAAGAAGCGTGCGATGGGGAAGCAGCTGTTGCAGAGAGCGGGGGAAGGTGGCATAGCGAAGAGGATCCCGGGCTCCGGGACGCCGCGGGGATGCGGAGCCACGCCCGAGGGTTCCTTGGAACCGCGGAGATTCCAGGCGGGAGCGGCGGTGGCGGGGAGTGGCCGGCAGGTGACGCTGCGGCCCCGGGCGCGCTGCGGGCGGAGGGCGCGGAAGCGATCCCGGAATCCCGGGTTCCCTCCCCAAATCCTGCCCTGCAGGACCCCGTGACCTCGGCTATTAGGAGCCCAGCGCCCCAAACTGCACCGTATCGCACCCAGCCCCGGTTGTGCTGCTCATTTGTGCTGCTGGGTACCGTCGTTTGTCACCCAGGCTCTGGCCGGGGGACCGTGCGGAGGATGGAGGCAGGAATTCGCCCGGGAGCCTCCTGCTTCTGACCTTCCTACCATGGCCCCCTTCTGCCCCCACTTGAGTGCAGGGGTGGCTGCTCGCCCGCCTCGCAGGGAATGAAGGGCCGGGGGGTGGATCAGAAGGAAGACATTGTGCCCTGCTAATCCCCTCGAGCCCACACTTGTCGCTAAAAAGAGTGACTTTGTTCCCAAAGTGTGTTTTCTGCCTTCCCAGTACAGCCAGGCGACTTTGTCCCTAAAATGCTGACTATCCCTTTCAAGAGGCTGCCAGCTATAACTTCAGACATCAAAATGGGATGGCAGCGCTCAGTGCCTCACCTGTGCTATCACTCCTCTTTTCTTTGCCTTGTACATCTTAAGTCTCTTAGCAAGAACTATGTGAACTTAATCCTTACACTTCCACCAAATTAATTTTCCTTTTTATCTTTCCCTGTTAAAGTGAGATGCTTTCCAGGTGGCAAGGATGCGCCTTACTCCTCCAAGAGCAGATGAATCGAGGGCTGAGGCACCACTGTGTTTTGATGGGAGTGGGTGGGACACCAGAGAGCAGGGGGATGTGAGGGGGAGCAGCATGTCACTTGGACAGGTTATCAGCCCTCTGGAGGGACAGGGCAGTGCATGGGAAGGGAAAGAGAGGGACCTTCCACCATGGGCTGATATTATTTGATTTTATATTTTAGAGCATAAACTCTCCCAGAATGAGAGCCTGGGCAAGCACCCCCACACCTAGGAGCGGGGAGGACTCCCTCGTGGTCATCTCCTGCCTGTTTTCTGTCTCCTCAGGCTTGCCTGCACCCAGCATGACCCTCAGACCTTCCTCTTGGCCATCTTTGTCCCTCCTCTGCTCTTGCCTCAGTTTCCCGCGATCCTCCCTGCATTCCAGCCACAAAGGAAGAGCTGAGAGGAGGGCAGCAGAATGAGACAAGGAGCTGGGGTAGGAGTTAGAGAAAGGCCAGGGTGGCCATTACGTCTTTCCAGTGGGTCATTCTCCTCCCATGCCCCCCACAATCTCACTGCATCTCACATTTCTTCTGCAATATGGACCCCTTGCTTGCTTGCTACCCTCCAGCTCCCAAAATACAGTCCTATACTTTCCCTGTAACACTCCTATACTCTCCTTCTTGCCCTGTCTCCCATTCCAAGGAGAGAAAGGGAGCCATTCTCACTGTTCCAGTTTACAGGGCACTGTATCCTCCTTCTCCCCCCTGCAGCCATCGTAGCCAAGCGGCTGAGGACAAGGGGCTGTGGACAAGCATTCAAACTCCTGGGGCAGCCATAGAAACCATAACACTGAATAATACCCTCCCATGAAGCCCAAGCCAAGGGCTGCTCCTTGCACACGTAGCATGCTGAAGCTGGCCCTGATTTTCAGCACACTTGTGCGGCCAAGTTCTGATTTATTTGTGGCAGTTTTCCAATCAACTGGAGTAGACCGGGACTTAGAGTGAGACACACATTCTCACTAATGTTTCATGTAGCTGTACTTTTTCTTCCAACACGATGGTCTTGTTAGCAGCTGGAAGGCTTCAGAAATGTGCAGAACAGATGCAGGTAATTTGGGATTTCCAGTCTTGGGAATATTTTGTGCCCACTGAAGTCAGTGAGAAAGCTACCACCACTTCCAGTGGGTGCTGGAATGCCTCTGAGCTATTTGGCAGAATAAAATTGATTGCCTTAACGAGTAAAGGAGGGCTTAGGTTTTCCACAGGATAAAACTTGTGTTATCACTTAGGTCTTTCATAAAAACAGATGAAGCCCAACAACAGCAACAAAGTCCTGAATGAGGGAAAAAGGAAACATTTTTTTCTTAAAAGCTCTGGGCATTTGGAGCACTGGGAATCATCTTAGTGCGGTGATAGGTTTGAAAATGAAAATTCTTACAAATTTTCAAATGAAAATTCTTAACTTCAGTTCATTGTGGGAATGTGCAGCCTGGTATTTCTGTTCTCAGCAAAGATCTTATCTGGCAAATGAGCCAAACTACCCAAAAGGCCTGTGTTTATCCCACTTCTATGACACAACAAGGTCCAAGTGCCACTCCACAGACTCACACAGCTGTGTGTGCAGCAGAGCTCATTTCAGGAGGACCTTTGAGATGTAGATTTCCAGGAGTGCCACAGTGTCCATGGGCTGCTTTTCTCCCACACTGTGGATGTTCCATGCACCCAGCTCACGAAGGCTGTGCCTCCTTCTCAACTACCCAGGGAAGGCTGCAAGGTCAGAGTCAAAGGCTGAGATTCAAACCTTTGCTGCACCTCTTCTTCTTCTGTTCTATTATGCCATGTTTTCCCTTCCTCCAATAAGGAGGTTACTTTTTTCCCTCCGAGAATGGGTTCAGGAGAGGCAAAAAGAGCTCTCCATGCAAGAGCCAAACCTCTTGCATAGTGTGATGACAATTCACAGCCTCCTGTTACACTGATAGGTAACATGAGTGTCACCTGTGTAGTGGGGAGAATATTCCCAGGAGAGCTGAGGAATCTTGGACTAGATACAAAAGTACCTTGCCATGGAAATTTGAAATCATGAGACATCAGAGGCTGTTTAAAGAAGTCATGAAAGCAACAGCCCTCTGAGCTTGTTGCTCAGGGAACTGCATGTTTTCCTAATCTGGGAATAGGTGATGGAAAAGCCCCCTTCCATTATCAAATCTTCATAACTGACCCCAGCCAGGAGAGTGTTTTCCCTATAGCGTGTTTTCCCTTTACATTTTGTTATTTCATCAGTTTAATACCCCTTGCATGTGTTTCTTCAGTTCACAGCTACAGAGAGTAGCTTCAGCTGGAGCTGTCCTGCAGCCAGACTGATGTGCTGCACGTAGGAGGCATCACCCTGGAGGTGACCTTGCAATGACTTCACTCGGTGCCTCACAGTAACCTATAGATACTGGTGCTGTAAAAATGGTTTTGTGAGAGGTATAAATACAAACACTGTGAGATCACATATTCCGGGCTGTAACTGGATGCAGACTCTTGGAAGAAAAACAACAAAGCCCTCCTGGAAAAAGCTGTCAAGTACAAGCACACTTCATAAATTTTTCCACAACCCCAAATGCACCATGCAACAAACAGGCTTCTTTTAGAAAGTGGGGCCATGAACCCCACAATGCCTGGGCATTATTCATATTATTTGCAATCTGTCCACGATGCAGAGGAGGAAGGGTTATCTCCAGTCCTTATTGTGTTGATGTTCGTAGGATCTCCATGGGAACCAAGACCCTCAGGAAGGAGTCACGTGCTTGCTCTACAAAGTGAGTGTGATGCCTTCGGTCTGGTGCCTGCCAGCAGGTCCCCTTGCCCAGGAAATACCCAGCGTGGCTGTTTCAGGCAGTGCCAGCAGTAAAACCAACCTGTGACTCAGGAGATCATGAGATCAGCCCACGCAGCCCAGCACTGACACTGGGCAAGGAGGACACACACCATGCAGGAAACTGTGCTTGAACCTCTGTGTTGCTGGACTCAAGTGCCACCAATGGATCTGAGAGTCAAACACATACCTGCCCAGAAGTTTAATTTTTGCTGTATTTTCTCTCTACTTCTAGGCAAGCCAAAGCAAGGACGGTCCAAGCAGGATTCATAACAGCTTGCTCTGGAGCCATCATCCTTCAGATTTCATTGGAGAAGGTTAACCATCCTGGCAGATGCTCCTGCTTGCAGTCAGAATAGCCAACATCTGCTGTGCAAGTGATTTAGTGGCAGTTTACCTGGCTGTGAAAGGTGCCATAACACTGACAATTACAGTATGCCCATAGGGAGCTCGGAGCTCCCTGCATTCCATCACACATTTGTCTGTTAGTGTCTGGTGATGTTGCACAAATGCCTAGAGCAGGCAATCAAAAAGAATTATGGCTTAATTAAAACCCACCATGACCATTAACCAGGCATAATGAAGCTATCTGACCTGGAATTCGCCCAGCACTCAAACATTTGCTGTTTCAAATGAGTGAGAGTGGCCAGAAGTGGTTTTACAGTTCAGGGGAAAATGGCGTGTCCAGTCCTACAGCCCCTCTACATCCATGCCAAGGCCTCAGTGCAGCCCAGTTGTTTGTGCATCTCCTATCAAGCACCATCTGGGCACAGGGCCACCCTCACACAGCCCCTGCCAGGAGCTTGGCCCCAGCTCAGTGTGCTGCACACCTCCTTCTGCTTCTCTGCATGTTTTTCTCCCTCTTTCCGGCAGTTACTCCTTCATTATTCACTGGAGCAGGGAGTGGATGCTGTGACAACAAAGCTTGTGCCACAATCCTGCAGAGTCCCTCCCAGACCAGTAAATAATTGTTGATATTGAAAATAATCTGTCTGGGCTTCTGTTCAGCCTCAGAGGAGGAGAATGCAGAGGCTGCACATGGCTTCCACTGCCACCTCCTACTCATGCTGCTTTTAATGAGGCTTAGCCATGCTCCTCAAGGCTCTGTCCCAGCAAGGGGCAGCAGAGCAAGGACATCTGGCTTGGGAGATGTGCCAGAGCTTGGCCATGATGCAGGACCCTGTCCCTCAGCAGGGTCAGCCCTGGTGACTGCTGCAGATTGTCCCTATAGGCACTGAGCATGGCCTGGGGGCCCACCTGCGCTTCTGGGCAGCACCTCCCAGACCTTCTTCTGTGACTCTGTTAAATACTCTGAGCTAAAGGTTTCCATGTGGTCTGTCCATCTCAGGCATTTCCGTGGTTTTGGGGTGTTTCAGCTATAATTGTCCTGTTCTCTGTGGCCAAGATTTGGGACAGATACATAGTTTTGTGCATTCTTGCCTCTGGTTTGTTGCAAAAACAAAAGTGTTGCCCAAGCCTGGAGGTTTGGCAGGGAGTGCCCACTTTGGGTGGGAGGTTTTCTGCTTTCCCCAAACTGGACAAGTTACAGGTGTCTGAAAAACTTCTTGTAGCACTTTCTCGGTGTGGTGGGGCTTGCAGATGCTCACTGATATGGCTGGTGTTAATATAGATTGTGTTCTAGATAGATTAAATATGCCATACTCTGAAAAATCAGCACATTGATGCCCCAGTAGGCACGCCAAAATTTGTTGCTGTATCTCATTTTGATTTTGTGTGGATTAATTTTATACAGCTAACATGGAGCTAATAGTATTTATTTCTTGCACAAAGAAATTAATGAATGCCAGAGTAGCATTTAGAGACAGCATAAAACAGTCAGAGAAAAGCTTAAAGTGAAGTGGTGTCCTCAGGACAGCATTTAAACACTTGCACTGAATAAGACCTGAAGCTGCATGCTGAAGAGGAGGAAAACAAAGGATGAAATTGTTTCATATGACATGAACATCTACTCTGTGGAGTGAGCAAACCATAATGCTGAGGGGGAAAGAGGAAGGAAGAGTGAATAATGGACAATATGCCCTTGAGATCTGTAGAGCACTCAGCTTGTGAGAACAGCAGGAAGCAGAACAGAGCACCCTCAGCTCTGAAATCCTCTGATTTCAGAGGGTTTCACAGCATCCTTCATTTTGCTTAGCCAGTTTAGGAACAGAGAACTTCCTTGCATCACCTTATAAAGTCATTTATTTGTGGTTTGCCTTCAGTGTCTGTGGGTCTTCGCCCTCCCCTGGTCTTGCATCAGTCCTGTGGATCTCCAGGGTCCTATGCCTCTTTATGAAGCCTGGCCAGGCTCAACACTGGTGTCTTTTCATCTTTCTGGATTACTGGATCAATGTTAAATGCACCTAATCCCATAACTCACAGTGGGAGTCAATTTCTCTCTCCCATCTGCAAGACGCCAGGTTGGGACTGAGGGCAGGGAAGGCAGCAGGAGGCTGGGACGTTCTTCCATAACTGGGGACTTGGTGGGATGAGGAAAGGGGGAGGTTCCCTGGGTTTGTTTTTCATCATGAATTTAGTCATCATAAGTTTCTATTTTATTCATTTTTCTCTGTGTCTACCTGCTTTCTGTTTTTATATTGTGAGATCCTGAGAGAGGGGGACTGAGGTTTTTTTATTCTGGATTTTTACAGCACTCTGCACAAACCCCGAGTGCTGTCATAACAGAAAAATATTGCAAAAATTCCTGTGTATATAATAGGTTATGCTGTTTCCTGGTCTCATGATGAGGTGCCTAACTAACCTTGCATCTAATGCTTGGACCAGCTCCATAACTGGTGTAAACCAACACAGTCGCCTGTTTCTTGCCCTGTGGTAACAGAGTTTAACCTGACTGGAATATTCCGTGTGTGGAGAGACTTCTGTCTGATTTTTTCATGCACACCTGTCACTGTGAGAGATCCTTTTGGTACAGGGAGGTGTTAGTTATCTCAGCCCTTCAGGGGGAAGTGGTTGCCCCAGGGGCCTGATCTTGGCTCTGTGTTTTCCTGACCTTAGAGTCTGTGCTGGAAATCAGCAGAAGCTCTGTGAAATAAATGGGTAGCACTGATATATGATAGAAATCCAGCTCAGAACATATTTAAGGGAGGGACATAGTGATCTTTTCTCTCCTAGCTGTTTGGATAAAGGACAGAAAAATATAGCTAGGACAAAAATAAGACAACTAGGATGGTTGGGGGCCTGGGGGAGAAGAGGGTGGGCTGTATTCATGGGTGCCTGTCCGGCACTTTCCCCCTGACATGCTGAGAGGCAGTTCACAAATGCAAGAATTTATTGTCTGGGTGTGACATTGCTGAATGTCACTGAAATGTCTCAGACTTCAGGTTTTTTGTGTTAAGTGAAGCAGAAGTCTCAATGGCCAGACCACTGCAGTGATTAAGTGCTCCTGGCATCAGCTGGTAGCTGGTTTCTCTTGTATTTGGGGCTAATTCTGCCCACTTCTGTGTTGACCCTGCTCATTGTTCAGGGCAGAAAAAACCCAGCCTTGACACAGCTTTTGGGCTGGACACATGAAAACCTCAAGTATTGCTTTTTTGAGCACAGAAGCTCATTTTATTTGCACAGGAATGTTTGTGTGCTTGCGAGGCTGGGGGAGCAGCATGGGGAAGAATGAGTTCCTGTGATGTTTTGTGATGAAAAAGTGGACACACAGTTAAAGAAAAAAGGTCCCATTTTATCCCAGCCAAGCCTCATTGGGGAAACTCCAATAAAATCAGTGATGTTTGGCCCAGAGAGTGAGCATGTTGGCATAAGCATAAACTGGATCATCCAAAGTCACAGATGATTTATGAGAATTCCTCATGCCTTTACTGCCATTTCCTCCAGCTGTCCGAACTCCTTCCACACCATTCTCCCATTGGAGAGCAGGAATTAGCCTCCTTTTTCCTAAATGCTACATTTGGGGAGGACATCTGACTGACCAGGCCCTCTCTGCAGATGGGAATGGCTTCAAATATTGGAGGGCTTCTCTTAACATAAACATGCTAGCTCCAGCTCCCCTGGAAAACCAAACACCTCCCTTGAGCTCCTTTAACAGGCATGGTTTCCCCTCATGGAAAGTCTGTGTGGGATGGATACAGCATCAATTAGGGAAAATCTAGCACCAGCTGATGGGTGATTTGGTACCTCCCCAGTGTGACATGGACAGTTATTTTACTTTGGGTTCTCTACTTGCTTGTTCATTTCTTCCTGTCAAGTCTGTCCCAAGGGCTGAAGAATGCTTTTACATGTGTCCTTCTCCAGTCTTCACCTACGTCTTCGGTGGTTAGGGCAGGGTCCTCTGGGACCCCCCCAAAGCCATGTTTAATGTCCTGCAGAGACCTGCCACGGCTGCTGAGGAAAGAAGAGGGTCACAGACTTTTGGTGCTACTGTCAACCTGACTGTCAGGAGCTTGAAAAATCCAGGCAGCCTCTCACTTGCACTGGAGCACAGTGCTCCTGGTAGGTCTTGCTGATCCCTCATGTTGGGGGAACAATGCTCAAAGCCAGCTTCTTTGCTCCCAGGTGACCTCTGGCTGGAGATGTGCCATGCTGAGGATAGGAGCCAAAGGGAATGGCAGTTTTAAAGCAGCTGGGGGATTGAGGGTGGCTCACCAAGACCACAGCCCTGGGAGGGGCCCTTGCTTGCTACTACCTGGTACTGACCATGATGTAGGTATTGACCCTCAGCACTGTCATCACAGCTGGATGTTGCTGTCTTCTCTCCTCAGGTTCTGTCTTGTCCATGAGCCATCCCCCTGGCCTAGAGACTGTCCCTTGTGTCTCTATCAAGATCTATCAGGATGAAGAAAACAGCTGTGGGCACAGCCACTCCAGGTGCCACTGATAGGCAGGATCCTGATTGCAAGCTGCTTTCATGAAGGTGAGGAAAAGCCCCTGAAGCCCCACCAGGTAGAGAAGCTCTGGCCAGTGCAGTATGAGCTGTTCTGCTCAGATGTCAGTGCAGAGGGAGAAAAGTTTCCCAGGGATGACTCACAAATTCCTGAATGTGCTGAATGTGCTGAGGTTTTTCTGAGATGAGGTCAGCTCTCACAGAAGCAGGACTGCTGCAGATGGGGGTTAGCTGATGGCTTGATCTCCATCCTGTGTGTGTTCAAAGAGACACCACAACAGCCCTGGTGCAGAGTCCAGCACTGGCACACATCTCTCTCCAGCGGCTGAGCAAATACAAGGATCTCTGCCAGCCTCCCCTTTGCCACCTCTCCTTACTGGATTAGTATCTGCAAACTCATCTGGAAGCAGAATATCAGCAGTTCCTTGGGATTTGATCAGTGCTTATAACCAGCAGTGTAGCAGGCTTACAGGCAGACACAGAAGCAGAAGGAAACACAAGGAAACACTGCAGGCAATGCTAACATCAGACAGGCTTTTATTTCAGCTTTCAAGGTGGTTTTCCAGACCTAATTGTGCTCAGTATTTAAAAAGTGCATTCGTTTCTTCGTTACCCGCAGCATATTGGACGTCCCTGTTCTTAGGTTGTTTTGATTTCTAGGTATTTGAGGGTTTAAAAAGGTTTTATGTTTGTTTAAGGAATTATTGCCCACCCAATTGAAAGATAATGGGAAGCTGTAGCCTTGCCAAGTGTTTTATGCTTCAATAAAACAACAAGCAATTTACACAAGGCAATAAAACGGTACCCTGCCTCCTCAATGAAGAAACACAAAGCCATGGTTGAAACGATGTCTAGCTCAAAAAATAAATCCACCCTTACTCAATGCACTCCATAAAATTAACTAGGTACAAAATCCCCCATATGCTCTCCTTTTCCTAGAAGTTTGGAAAATTAGCACAAGATGTGTTTGAAAATCCTATAATGTATCAGCATAATTTGTCCCAAGACAGGTTGCTGTCTGTAAAACAACAGACTGACTACTCATTAAGACTTCCAGAGGGGCGTAGGTTTGATCACATACCCCATCAATCCTTTATTTATTTCCTCTCTGGGCTCTGTCACTCTTTGAGCCCTGCCTGGTTGTGTGAAGCATTGAAGAATCCCCTCTGATGTAAGGAACTGCCTCTTTACCCACTCTGCTGCATGGCTCAGGCATTTGAGGGCATTTTCCACACTGGCATTCAGAAAATTTTGAAGGCTGTGCTGACCTTTTGCCCTCTGAACAGCTCTGTCATCTCTATTCAGGAGCTGAGAGCATCCTCGAGCCCTCAAGGAGGGCTCTTGTTGCCTTGCCTGCCTCTTCTGTAGAGGCAAAGGAGGATTTTGGAGTCCCATGGAGACAGATGGTAGCAGGGACATGAGAGCCCTGTTCCCTCAAAAGTGTCTTGCCGTGTGTATTACCTCAGTTTGAGTCTTGAGCTTCGAAAGCCTGCCTGGAGCTCCATCTGAAAGACCTCCTGGCCACAAGGATGCTCTGGCTTGCCCCTTCAGGGACTGCCATAGAGGAGAGATTTCAAGCTCTGTTGTGACTAAAGTGGCAAGAAGATATCTGAGCCCAAAATGGAGTAGAACCCCCTTCTTGTTCTCACACAGGACTTTAATCTCAGCAGAAAGGGATTTCTGCTGGCTGTTCTGGTGGGAAATGGCACAACAAAACTGAGCAGTATGCAGCAATTAGTTCCACAAGTGTTGCTGTTGGTGGCGCAACAGGGGCACCAGCAATAAATAAAGGCTCAATTTTGCCTTTGCAGATGCCAACTGAACTGAGGCCCTGAAGCACAGGATGGCAAACAGGATGGTAGAGACTCACTGCCCTTGATTCCAGCTGGGAGCCAGTGAGGAAACACACTCCCCACACTCTCCAGTGAAGGCCCTCCCAGAACCCATCCAACCCAGCATATCCAAGCATGTGCTGTTTAAATGCATTATCCCTACGGGCACGAGGCACCCCCAGAGCAGCATCCAGCTGTGGCCAAGGACCTTCTGAGATGCTTTTTGGGCCTGCATCTCCACCCAACCAGCTGCTAATCCTTTGGAAGTGCTCTGGTGACCTTTGCTTTGGGGCGCCCGCCAGCCTCTTCAGCAGCTGCTGCTCTGAGTGACCTTCCTGGCTTACAACAATGGAGGCTGTTTAAAGAAATAAATAAACAATCCAGCCTGTTGCAAAGCCAGGTTCACAGCAATCTTTCCTAACAAAAAAAGGTCAGAATCTCCTTAAGTAGAAACACACCCTGGTACTAAGATTAAAGTTTTCACATATCTCTTTTGCCATTAAAATCCCACTTCTCATGAGAAACCTCTCTTCTCCTTCCATAAATGCTCCATTTGAGCTGTTGGCTCATCGAAGTATGATGGATTAATGCAGCAAAAGGTTGCTAAAGCTTTTGGCTATCCTTCTCTGGACATATACTTCAAAAACCACCCTTGGCCTGGCACACAGAGCAAATTTCACTCCTAGTCCTGAAGGCTTGGCCAGGGGGATGCTTGTGAGACCAGATCACTGCTCTCTACAGAAATTACAGGGGTCAAAGAAGTAACCACAGTCTAATTTCTAACAGCTGAGACCTTCAATGCAAGGAGCTGATACAAAAGCAGCACTGTCTGTGCCTTACTTATTTTCCACTAAAAGCTGAAACACAAACTAGAAAATTAAGGAAAACTGAGTCCTTGCTACTGTGTTCAGACATCATCTCCTCTTGGCTACACTCTGGAATCTTTTTCTGGACAAGTCCCAGAGGTAATGCAATGTAGGAGAGAGGGAGGGAATGCACACTAGGGTCTATTTTTAGTGATTACAGTAAGGCTGAAATCTGTCCCCTCCCCCCAGTCCATCCTCAGCCAAAAAAAAGGCCCCAGAGAAACTGCTGAAGCTGCACTGAACAGGCTGTGCCAGTGACATCCTCTCTGCTGGGGTGCTCACCTTCCATGCCTGAGCCAGCAAAGGGTGTCCCCCTGCAAGGAGAGTCAGGGGAGCCTCTGTTCTGGGGGATTTCAGGCAGCCTGCTTCCCTGCCTGGGTGCACAGCACCTGGTATGCTGGGAATCTGCTCCCTCCACAGCCTTCTCCTGCTCCCCTCAGAGAAACAGCCACTAATCAGAGAAACATCAGCTTTCACAGAGTGCTACACCACAGGGAACACAGAGGCAATTTCCCTTCCCATTCTTCAAGAGTGTTTCTATTCTGCAATTTCTATAATTATAGGGAACACTTCAACGAGACAGGATATTTGCTCCTCTCCACTTCATTATCACCATCTGGATTTGCTGTTCTTGCCATATGTCCCACAGCTGATGTTACAGTCACCCTCTGTGCCTCCACTGCTGCCTGGTGTGCAGTTGGTGTCCCTGGAGCTTGGCAGCCCTTAGAACAGTAGGAGAGGGTGGCACAGGGGAGCCTGAGGCAGATACTGATCTCAGAGTGTTGTTCTTGGAGTCACTCCATATCCTTCCACCATATCCCATGGTTTCCATACCCAGTCTTTCTGTGAGTAACACCACTGTGAAACCAGAGTAAATTTGCTGCAGGTGAGTTTGTCCAGCTTTACTTCACCTTTAATGAAGCCTAAATATTAGCCATGGGGGAAGAGAAGGAAAGAGAGGGAATGAGGGAACATGTCATTGCTTGGATTGGGAGAATCTTTTCCAAACTGAATGCTTTCCACTGGCCTGCAGTAGTTCTGCAAATAATGACATTAATGCACTCCTTCCAGGTCTCCTTCCTCCATTCACCCCTTCCAGCCCTTTCTCCAGCAGGAATGGCCCTGCACAGTACCTGTGCAGCCTCCCCAGTTACTGACACAGGTACAAGAGACGGGATAAGAGGAGGAATGATGGTGCAATCTCCTGCACACCTTAGCTGGCCACAGACCCTCTGTCTCCTTATTCCTTTCAGCCGGAGCTGGCCGAGTGTTAGGAGGTTTCTCGTGGGCTGGGGGCAGGAGGTACCCCTGCTGCTGTGTGTTCCCGAGCTGGTGCCAAGCACGGCAGTGTCGGTGTTACGGACCCACCGCCAGGTGAATCTGGGCGTGGTCCATTGCAGGCTCCCAGCACAACTCTGAACTCTTGGTGTTTCCTCTCGTTTGCCCCAGGGCCACACAGTTGGCTCCAGCACTCTGACTCCGGTATTACAACGGTGAAGACTGACCAAGACCCCCCCAGAGGACTCTGTATTACAAAAAGTGTTAAGAATTTAAGTTCTTCTTCCTTTCCCAGGAGTAATTTCCCTTAAGACAGGATTTTGCTGAGATGTCCTGGGTTGGTTATTCCCTTCCCACATCTGGGTGGGAAGCAGTGTGCCAACAATCTGCCTAGCAGCTGTAGTGAAGTGAGTTTTATGTGTATAGCATTAGCAGAACATTTTAGGATTCTCTAGGATGAAAACTGTGGCCGAATAAACCTAACACCTTGCAGTGAAAATGATTCAGCCAAATGTGCTCTGGAGTGTAGTTTTAATCACCTCAGGGCCTCTCTCTCTGCATGCACAGTGTGTCTGTGATCTGCCCCAACAGCACTTCACCCTCATGAAGATTTTTGACTTTTAACCAGGGCAGGTCTTTAAGGAGATCAAAAGCTACTCCAACTAATACTTAAATGCACATCATTTCTTCTGGTTTCCCTTGTGCTGCAGCTGATGGGGCTGTAGAGGTTATGTGCACCTCTTGGTCAGCTCAGTCAGAACTGCACTGATGTACAGGAAAGATGGACTATGAAAGAGGAGCCACAGGGAACCCAGTGCTTGTGAAAGAAGTCTGTCTATGGAAGCTTCATGTCTTCCCTAGTCTCTCAGCCCCCCACTTTTTCACTGAATCATAAAACTAAAATTGGGAAAGACTGACAGCACAGGAGTCCCCTCTATGCCTCTGCCATGCCAGTGTTGGTGAGAGCCTCTGGTATTTGCTGTGGTCCTGGATGGATCACAGTTATCATTTCTGGTGCTTAACCAGGGAGCTCCTCTCTGCTGTGTGTGTCCTACCATTGCCAGATTGTTTTCTCATTTCCTCAGTGGACTTTGTCTTTTGGGCTTCCACTGCTGCTCTCTCCACCCCTCTGCTTTCACAGGCAGGATGTTGGGTTTCCCACTGCGACAACTCTCCATTCTCTCCTGTCGGATTGCCCTCCTTGTGGGCCTCTTCCCCCTGCCTGACATTTCCTTCTTTCTTCAATAAGTTGGGGTCTGGCTCATGTGGAGAGCTCTGTGGGGAAGACAAATATTTACTCTTGGAGTCACAGTCTCTCACTGCTGGGCAATGCAGGGAGAAAGGTCTGTGGATAAAACCTGGCTGTTTGCAAATTATATTTTGGATGAGATGCAGCATCTACCTGAGCTGGCTCAGCCTCCCCATGGCTTATACATAATCTTATTTTTAAATGTTTTCTAAGTCCTCAATGGTATTTTGAAACCAGACAAGACCTGATAAGAGGAATCACCAAAAAAAAAAACCAATTAAGGTGCTCAGATTATAATTTAATACATATGAAAAATAAGCATGAGGTCATACAGAGGAAATATACGGCCACACTGGATTTAGGGGTAGTTATATTGATTTTAATGAGGGTTTACTTAACATTTCCGCTAAAAGACACAGACTGCTTCAGATAGATTTTGAGAGGCCCTTGAGCATTTTCCTGTTGTCCCACTTTGATGCCCACATCTTGCTTTCACAAACTCTGATTCTTCCATGTCACTCAACAGCAGCTGCATCCTCATACTTTTGGGACAAACAGCCCCATTGCAGGCAGCAGAGCTGCCAGCACCAGGAAACCTGGGAATCAAATCCACCAGATGTTTATCCAAAAGGTTTTCATGGGCAGGACTTCCATGGGGAGCTTTTCTCTGGAGAGGGGGTGAGTCTGCAAACATCCACACCAGCTGCACAGGAGCCTGGGCCACTCCATCCGCACCCACACATCTCCATCAACCTCATTTGGGTCAGAAGAGGTTTGTCCTGTGTGGCCTCTCTCTGCCATCCCCTCTCTTTCTTTGCCCTTCACACACCACCCCAGAGGGCTGCTGGTTGTCAGACAGAAGTGTTACCTGTGGCTCTGCCCCTCCTAGATGAATTCTGTGTCCCTCAAACCCTATTCAGAGGCCACCTCAGCCAGCCTGTGCCACCCTCATCCATCTGTGTGTGTGACCTCCTCGAGCTGCAGCCAGGCTCCGGCTGTGCGAGCACACGCTCTACACTTGACCCATCATTTTGGCAATGTCACCAACTTCGGTCCAATTACAGCAGTCATGAATTGGACCCTGTTCACCCTCTGAAACTGCCACAGCTTACAGCTAAAGTTCAGACAGTCACACAATGAAACCATTCACACGTCTCATTAACTCTGGACTATGCATTGAAAATAACTGTGTCATATGTGTCTCTGATTTAATTTTCCCAGTTTATGTCATTTATAGGTACCTTCCTGTTCATAACAGCAACTCTAGTTGTGTAAAACTTTTTGTCTGTCAGTGTAGTAAAACTGGTATGTAGAGCACAATATAATAATTCTTTAGTGTCATTAATTATTGTCGTCCCAAATAATATAGGCCATGGAAGTATTTTAAATCCAAGCTCAAATGTACAGGCATGGGGCCAACTCCTTCAAGACACCAGTGTGCCTGCCTTTGGTTCAGTATTTTACACTTTTTGAACTTTATTGTTTTTTAATTTATAACCGTACTCAAGTCCAAGTTTCCAAGTAAGCAAAGTGTGAAGGCACTTGGAATTCAATACTGTTGTCTACACATGGGAAGACACAAGGATCATCTGCTTATGTGATTTATAGGATTGTATTTCTCTGCTGAGTGCCAACAGCAAACCTTGCGTTGTATTTGTCTGTGCTCTTGTATTAAGGTTTTTGTAACAGATGCAGCACAGGGGTTTCTGTGTAGCACAAAGCACTTGCAAACTCAAGCACACGTGTCCAAAGCCTCAAGAGGCACAATGGAGGGATGATTGCAGAGATGGCTTTGGGGAGTTAGTTTCGGTTTGTGCTGCAGTATAGAAGCAATAGCAAATTCTAGAACACAAAACCTTGTCTAAAACAGCAGAGGTACAGTAAATCCCATGAAATGAAGCAGAGAGACAGGACAGACCACGAAAGAATAGAATGAGCTGTCAAGGCTGATATTAATAATGGTGTGCAGCAGAGAGAGAAGTGGACAAGCCTGTGCCAAGGCAACTTTACTGGGTGCTGCAAAGGAGGATATGAGATGACCTTGACAGTGTATGTGAAGATACAAGAGCAGGTCATGCACTTAGAGCAACGCTGTAAGCAAAGCTTTGCTGGCAATCACTTGGTGCTTCTGCAGAGGTAATGTCAAGAGGAAGTCATTTAAAAAAAGAGGCTGTCACCAGCAAGATATGAGATGTACATGCTTTGGAGAAATGTCAGGATAGAGGCCTGCTAGGACAGAGGACATTCTGGGTTCTTGGGATTGTAGTTTATGATATAACAACAGGCAGTGTTTGATCACAGGTCAGACGTCTGGGAGAAAGCCATAGCTGCTCCCAGGTCCTGAACCTACACAAATATTGCTAGAAGGAAGTAAAAGTTAAAATGTTTAGGGAGAAAAATTAAAGACCTGTTCACCTGTGCTGACCTCAGGTCGTCAGCAACCCATGCAGAGCAATGCATCAGAGACAGGCCCAAACATAGAGTGGGACAGCTGTGGGGAAGCAGATTTGTAAGTCAACAGCAAAGAAACAACAGGTAAAACCTGGAGCACATGCAGTGGCATCCCCAGCAGGCACCTTGTGTTCTCTCCATCCATATTCTACACTGTTGTACTGTGCTACATCTTGCTATACCAAGAATAATAATTTACAGAGAAAATTCCTCCTTGGTCACTCATCCTTTCACTCTGCCCAAACCCAGACTAGTTTTATACAACTCTGATGATGGATTTTTCCTAGGAGAGTCCCAAAATATGGTGTGTAGTTAATATTGTAGCACCTCGTAATTAATATTGTAGCATCTTTTTATTTAGTATTAATTTCCTGACATTTACTGACATTCACAACCACTCTCACACTTTCTTGAATAAAACCAGTGTTGGGTAGATGGAAGCATTCTATGAAATTCAGCTATGGATTCGGGTCTAAATCATGAAGTACTAAACTAATGGATGTGATATAGTCAATTAACTCTCACTTTTGTACATGAGGCAAAAATCAAAACCCCTCAATAAGGGTATGTTTTACTTCTCCATCTGATTCAAAGCACTCTCACTAAGGTACATGGCTGAAGGGGTCACCTGTGTTTGATTTGGAATTACAAAGTTTGTCCACAATTAAATATGAAAGCAAGTCTACAAATGAAAGAGAGATGGCTTGGAACCTAGGTCTGCTTGTAAAAGTGCATGTTGAAAAGCCATTTTGAAAGGCATTTTAAATTTTGCTCTTATCTTGTTGCCAAATCATCAGTGGTTTGACTCACATATCAGAGTTTTCAAGGGAAAAAAAAAAAGCTTCAGATGAACCTATTTACGTAGGAAAAGGTTTTTCAAAACAACTGCACAGGGGCCAGGATCAACATCTGAACAGGGGCTGAGTTGTTACATTTTTAGAATTATTCCTTTCATTAAAGGCATGAGGGACATCTCAGGCATCCTGGGGCCTGATTCAGAGTTGTAACATCCTAAACCAGTAATTGCTGTACTGGGTGAAACCCTGTCTTTATATATGCAAAGCTTTCAAACCCTGCTCCTTTCCAATACCATGAAGGCAAGCCCACCTTGCCTGTGATGCTGGTGGCTGTAGCAGCAGCACGGCTGGATGTTATGGTCCAGATCTTCTGCAAGAACAAGACCCACAATAAAGGGACCAGCAAACTTCTTTCCATCTGGTTGCTGCTGTAGCAGTGAGCAGGGTCATAGAACTAAAGGTGGTTGTTCAAGCAAGTGCTCTGAATGTCAGAGAGATACCCTGGATTAAGAGCCCTGTATGTGCCAACTGTTGTTGAGCTCTTTGCTCCAATTAGGTAACAACAGACCAACAAGGTGAGGGAAAGCCAAATGTTTGTGAACAAAGAAAGTGAGACCCCAGGCAGGAAGACTGCAAAGTGGGGTGGTTGGCAGCCTGGTCCTAAAGCCAGCGGGTGCCTAAAAAATCCCTGGAAGAAGGGCAGCAGAATGTGGCCACAGGGTGTCAGAACAAAGAATTATTTCTTCCCTGTTTTAAAAAGGACTTTTAATGAGAAAAAAGATCTGGACCACAACATGCAGCAGTGTGAAATAAAACATTTTGTTTGACCTCCTTCTCTCTCCAGCCTCTTGCACTTGCTGCATTCCTTCCTAAGCAGGGCCTCTGTTACCACTGCAAGTGCAGAGATGTTGCTGACTTGGAAAGCAATGTGGAATTAGGTACAGCACTTCTGCAAACAGATCATCGGAGACGCATTGTTCAGCAACTGCACCCAGGGAGCCAAGCATTTTATCCCTGTGATAATGTCACAGGGATAAGAGCTCCCTCCTACTCTAAATTTCTGCAGTTACCAGTGGCACCTCTGGGACCCTTGAGAACGTTTAAGTAGCCCTCTCATAATGTCGCCTCTGCTCCCCAGGAGTGCTGATAAATTTTTCTTTGCAAAAGGCTTTATCTGGACCGGAGACCTTTGTTTTGCACAGGCAAATGGTTACAGCACATACCCCTCCCACTGCAGATACCCCTTCAGGGTGCTGTGCTCCCCCATTGTGAACACCCTCCCCAGCATGCCAGCCTGGCAGGCAGAAGGGTGGAGGGATACCCAAACCTTTAAAACATTTTGTGCCAATTTGCAAGAAAGCAACAAGAACAATTGTTATGAAATCTTTGCCAGATGGGAAAGATCTTCACCAAGAACCCTAGTAAATTTCTAGCCATGTGGAAAAAAACTTCCTTTATGTGAAACTGTTGTAAACTGACTCCATAATCTGACCACTTGCCTGATGAGAGGCTGCCGAGCCCTGTTCCTGATCCTGGACGCAGCAGTATAAACAAGGCATGATTTGATCAAAGTCACTGGAGCAGCAGAGGGGGATGCACAGCATGACCGTGAGGAACATCTGGCTTGATGCAGTAACAAAATCTGGACCAAGTGGATTTCAAGCATCTCCCATTTGCAGCTATTTTAGTCTATGAGAAGATAGGCATTATCTGTAGAGATATTCCTGAAATGTCTGAAAAAAATACGGCCACAATGCCTTGTGAGAGACCCTACTGAGCACAGTGCTGTATGCACAGACTTTGGAGTAGCAGAGCCCAGAACAGCTGACAGTAAAGCATCTAGCCAGATCCAGGGTTTGGTCATTCTCCCTCACTCAGGAACAGCTGATTTCAGCCGAATTAACTGTGTTAATATAAAAAACTTCTTGTTGACAGGTGTTCAACACTGAGATTATTTAAAATGCCAACTAAGATATTTTTTTTTCATGTGTCACCAGACTGCATTGCCAAGTGTCTCGTCACAAAAAAGCATAAAAATTCATGCAAAAAAAAAGAGTAACATTTTTGGCAGGGCAGGGCATTGCAGCATTGGAAGAGAGAAATCTTGGAGGAATCGAGACAAACACACAGCTGGGAGCTGAGAAAGCTTCGCCAGCCACTCACTGTGCCCATCCCAGATTATTTATTTGCAGAATTCCCGAAGGCAGGAGGCTGCCGGGGTAAGAAGGGCGAGGGGGGTGGAGAACCCAGCAAAAACCGGCTCCAAACAGCAGCCTCGCAGGCAGACAAAACCAAGCATCCTTCGAATAAGAACGCCAGCGCGGGGATGCGGGGCGGCAGGAGGAGGTGCGAGGCACGGCAGGGAGAAGCGGGAGGAAAGGCTGCTGCCGCTGCTGCCGCCGACATCACCCCGGGACGATTTACATTTCCCGACGTCACTCACGAGCCCCTGCGGCCGCAGGGGAGCGGGGATGCTCCGCGCAGCCCTGGCTGCTGTCGCGCCCCCTCCGCGCCCCCAGCTCGCTGCGGGGGGGCCGGGGCCGGGCCGGCGGCGCGGGCGGGGCGGGCCGGCGGCGCGGGGCCCTTTAAGAGGTGCCGGCGGCGCGGGGGGCTCGTGAGTGAC
>NW_024581136.1:10551614-10572288 GCF_017639235.1 Corvus kubaryi
CGCGGCGCGGTGCCTGGAGCGGGCGCTGCGCAGCCGGCGGGAGCTGCGGGCGGCGCGGCTGCGGTGCCGGCGGCTATGCCGAGCGCAGGTGCGGCTGGCGGCGCCGGGCCCGGGCGCCGGCGGGGACCTGCCCTTCTTCGGCTCGGTGCTGCGGCGCGCAGACTGCGTGCGGCGCTGCGAGGAGCCGCGCCTGGGGGCCGTGTCCCGCCACCGCGCCGCCGAGGAGGTGCGCGCCGACTTCCAGCGCAGGGTGCCCTACAGCTACCTGCAGCGCGCATACATCCAGGTAGGCACCGCCCGCCCCGGCCCGGCCCTCCTAGCTGCCCTCTCCAAAGGGTTACCGCGCTTCCGTACCGAATATCCCAAGTGTGCCCCCTCTGCCATCTCTGTCAGCCGTCCAGGTGTGGTCCCCCCCAACATTTTCACTGGTGTGTGTGGTCAGTGGTCATGGCCAGTTCTTGAGAAAAAGTATCCTGGATGGCAACGTGGATTCTGTCCAGCTTTGGCTTACCTGTGCGTTTCCTGGTTTGTTTTGGGTGGCTTTTCTGTTTGCTTTGGGGAAAGGATGTTTTTGTTTTAGTGTGACATAGCATAATTCTGAAAATTGTCTGCCTTCAGTTTGCAGAGAAAAGCTCCCAGAAACCCTGCAGTAACCCCCCAATGCCCTCTGCCAGAGGTGTTTCCCTTTCAGACAAGCTGAACTGATTCCATGTTCCAGGAGCTGGGACTGTACGTGAAGCTGGAGGATATGTAACCTGTGTTCCAGGGACCTGATGGTCGTTATCCTGATGTGATGTGAAATACTTCACAGTATTTCTGCAAAGTAACACTGTGCAGTCAGTATTTAGCAGTCACTGACATCCTGAGTATCATCCTCTTATCCCAGTAACTTCTGCCTTATAACTGGTAAAAAACATGAGAAAATGGTGTTACTCTTTGAACTTCCTTTCCAAAAAGAAGAAAAAAAAAAAAAAACAGAGAAAAAAACCCCAAACAACCCCCCCACCAACCCACACCATGATAGTTAATGGTGCTTTTCTTATTCATTCAAGACTTGTGCTCTATCAAGCCAGCTACCTGTAGTAAGTCCTCCTGTTCATGACTAGTAAGGACAGAAACTGTGGGAGTTTTGTTTCATGCCAAGCTGAATGTTTAAAGCATTTCTGGAACATCTCCCTCTGGATTTCTGCTTTACTTGAGCCCATTCATAACCTTTTAGTTGCTTTAGGCAACTTAATAGGTGAAGACCTGCATAGCGGAGCACAGGGAAGGTGATTCTGCTGAAGTCCATTTCCAGGTGGAGAAGCAAATATCTTTCCTAGGCAGTGCTGGTGCCTGTGGTGCAGTGCTTACACAGCCACACATCAAGGAGGCAAACCATCAGCACTCTGAAACCAAGTGGAAAATCATAGCTATATTGCTTTTTCTATGCTTCCTTTTCTGTTATTGCCTTAATGTCAGTTTTACAAGTCAGGGACTAGAACTGCACTGGCTTAAACTCTAGTGGCCATGTGGTGCACAGAGTTCCTGAAAGAAATCCTGGGAGTGAACTGGAACTGTAATTTGGCTTGTGTGCAATGCCAGTGCAGCTGATGGTCCTTACTATGAAAGATGCTCTATGTAGTGTCAGCATTTGTGGGAAGTGACACAAAATTTGTCATGCTAAAAAATTAAGTGATTTCTTATCCTGATTTCAAAGCTTTTTCCAGACTCACTGATGTCAAACTCACTGAAATACTTTCCTCTAAACAAAGCATTAGGGTGTTTGTCTCCCACTTCAGTAAAATTGATATATTTTCAGGCTCCTGAGGTTGACTACTAATACCCAGAAGATTTTGGGGTATGGGCTTGTAGGTGTGCTTCTACTGAGACTGAGGTTATTTTCCTCATTTAAAATGGTATTCTGAGCTTATCAAAGCAATGTGTTGAAAACAGGCCTTTTAAAATTTATTTTATGTGTGACTCATCTTAATTTGCTTTTGCAACATCTGAGGATTTTATGTTCATGCTAGCACTGATTTCACTGCTCTCTGATGGAGTCGTGGATGTTCTTGGTATTTGCATGGCTGTCCGGGTGTCAGGCACTGCAGCCAAGGGAAGGTACTCTTTGACTAGACATGTGTTTTTAATACCTTTTTCTTTAACACTTTCTGATGCTCTTGGGTTTTGTAAGCAGCACTGACCAACCTCATCCCACAGAGCACCCTGCAGTGATTTGTCCACGTCCTCACCTGGCTGCTGCCTGTATCTGAGTTCTGCTCCCAGGACTGCCCTTTTGCTCTGGCTCAACAAGTCTGTGCACAGGAGAAAATACACCACTTGGAATTTGCCTGCACTTGCACCAAACACGAGGTCTAAAGTCATACACTCGGATGTGAACCACCCCTGAGTGCCAAGGCTGAGTGCCAAGGCTTTGGCATGTTCCCTGAGGGTTGGGATGCATCAGCTCCGCACCCTCTGGGTTGACTTTGGCTGCAGCATCTGCTCAGCATTTTGGCTGAAAAGAGGAGCTGCAAAGCGGGGCTTGTGCAGAACCTGCCTGCCTTGCTGTGGGTGCACAGACAGGCTGCACAGTTCTGGGGGTGGCCATTTCACCCTCGTGTTTTCTCCTTGAAACCCAAGAGGAAATGAGATGAGGTTAAAAACCCTGTTGTGAACCCTGTCCAGCTCCTCCCCGGGCTGCAAGATGAGGCCAGGATGCTGGGCAGTAGTACAGAGGACTGGAAGGATGGCAGGGTTTGGTGACATTTGTGGTTTGAGAGAAGAGGAGCAGCCTGGAATGTTCTTCCCACCTCCCACTCTTGCTGACCTCGTGCTTGTTTGTTTCTCAGGAGGGGAGAAACACATCCCTTCAGGAGGGAGTGACAGAGCAAGGAACAGATGAAAAAAAATTGAAGGGTTTGGCTCTTGTGCAGCACTTTGAAAAACGGTGCTGAATATACATGAACTAATTCTTGCAACACTCCTGTGGGGTAGGAAAAGCACAGGCTTTCAGTTCTGCTGGACAGATGCACAGCCAAACATTGGCCAGCACTGTGTGTGCCTCTGCTGTTTTGGGAGCAGCAGGGCTACCCAGATGCCCTGGGAGCAGGAAGGGCCTCCCACTGCCTTCTGGTGCCCTGGGAGCGGGCTGGGGTCTGCCACTGCCTCTGGTCTCTCACTGCAGAGCAAGCACCAGCACAGCCTGGCCCAGTTGTGATGATGTAAATGAGACTCTGCAGTGAACTGGTGGAAATGTGGTGCTAGAATTGGAAGTTTTGGACTTCTTTTGCTTCTTTTTTTTGCTTTTTTGGGACTTTTAAAACTGGCCAATAGCAACAGCTGCACTGGGCTGCATTGCTCTTGCTTCTGAGCAGATGCTCAAGATATTCCTGCACAGAGTACTGTAAAGGGGCAGGGAGGTGATGATGTGTGTAGTGAAATACCGGTGCTATCCCTCTATAAAAACACGTTCTATCAGCCTCTGATGTGATCTTCCCCATCATCCTAGCAATCATTTCCTAATTTATCTGTACTTTTCTGAAACAGAAACAGTGGTCTTCTGAAGACCACTTTTCTATTTCACAGACGTGATCTGAGTGTTTCTGGTGACTCTGGCATGATGTGAGGGCAGACTGTGGTGCACTGCAGGAGTGGGACAGCTTGTGGATTCAGCTGAAGGTTTCTGTCAGCTTTGGACTCAGGATCAGGCTCCTGAGGTTGACTGCAGACTCTACAGAGTCAAATTGCATTGAACAAGCAGCCCAAGTCCACATGTGTTTGTAAGACTTCTTTGCAGCTTCTCAATATGTATTTAAGTAGGAATACTCCTCCTTTTCCTAGGATAGCTGATATTTTCAGGTAATTTGGAAATACACTGGGTACAGCTATTTGAGGCAGTTAGGGTGGGATGGGTTTGAGAAGGTGTGGAAACAGAAGGAGATGAAAACATGGGATTTAACTCTTGCAGTGCATGTCTTGGGCTCTCCAGCCCACAGTGAAAAGGTTCTTCAGTGGGTTTCTGCTGTCATGTCCCACAGGCAGGACAGTTTGCCAAATGCTGCTGGTCTCTGCTGTGTACTGGCTGCTTGGTCTTTGTCAAAGAAATACCCTCTAGGCTTGGCAGGTGGGTGTGGTGGGATCTCTTTGCCCTCTTAAATATTTTATTAGTCATGTCTTCTCCTTGCTTTGCTGCTTTAGTCATCTTTTTTCTGTAAAAACCTAGCCTGCAGGCCGTGATGTTCCTAACCCTGCTTTTTGGAGTTTTTCTAGCTCTGAGAGTGAGTGGAGGAGGAAATGTACACAACATACACTGTGACAGCGTTTGCTGCTGCGAGCTGCTGACTCAGGAGCCGTGTTGGAGCTTGCCCTGGATGGTCTGCCATGAACCCTGTGACAGAGCATTACTTCCAGTCCCCGGTCTAACTCCTGAAAATCAGCTTGGTCCAAAAACAAGTAACCTGGAAAAGTTGATCACTGTCTCAACTGCAAAACCAGGCCTTGTTTCTCTTCTACCTTACCAACCCTCTCCTTGAGGTCTCTTTCCTTTGTGTCATCCTGTTTCCAGCCACAGCATTCCCTGGCCTGCTTGCTGGGTAGATGGCTATAGTCTGTTTTAATTTTCTCTGGATATTGGTGTGCTTTTGCTGAGCACTTCCTCCCACTTTGTAAATACTGACTTGCAGTGGTCTTGTCTTCCTAGTTGCCTGAATGCCCTGTTGCACATCAGTGAAGCATGGCAGGAATCATACATATGTAGTTTGTAACCACCAGCCTTGGATCTAGATGAGTAAAAGCCTTTTAGTCTGTGCTTGGGTTTAAAACAATAAATAAAACAAGTCCCCAGCATGTTGGACATTGCTTCTATCTTAGTAATGCCAGATTGTAGGTGGAGCAAAAAGGGCAAGAATCTGACTATGTCTGGCTTATTCTGTTTTTGTCTTGAGTCCCCCCCTTGCCATGTCTGAGATGTTCTTCAGTTCTGTTACCATCATGACTTCATGTGTTGCAAGCATAAAACAATAATGTTTAGGTTTTCTGTGTTGTAGGAGAGGCTGTTTATTTTTTCTTTAAAGCTGTTCCTTTTTTTTAAAAAAAAAGGTCTTGTTTGGGAAGAACTTCCACTTTTGTCTTCACTGCCGGGTCTTCTGCACTGCAGCAGATGGGGTAGTGCTGGGGGTGCTGCTGGGAACATGTCCTTGGGTCACACTGGGCTGTCCTGCCCACCCACGCCACCAAGATGTCTGAAATGCAGCACAGACACAATAGTCACTTGATAAAAGACCACGGAAGAGCAACAAAAGGGACAGAGTGGGAGCCCAGACTTCAGAAACACTTGCGATACAGATAATTGCCCGACTCCAGTTCTGCCTTTGAAAACTCCCTATTTAAGAGGATCCAGACCCAAGGGAGGAGAGTTGTGTATGTAAACCTTGGCCTTTAACCTCTCCAGTCCAGTTGTTCTGCCCTCTGCCAGGGCTTGTGTGATCTCTCCACCAGCCACGTTTGGGTGTCTGAGTGCCTGTACCAACCTTCAGCATGGTTGTTGAGACACCTCCACCAAATTCTTTCCACCTCCAGTAACTACTCACTGCTGCCCATCTCTGTGTGTTTCACAGGGCCAGAGACTTTTGTCTCCTTGACAGACATCCGGATTACCCACCTAGGGATTGTGGAGTAATTCTGGATTCACACCAACGTAGTTGCTTAGGGAATTGGTTTGTTTCACTCAAGGACTGCTGTTTTCCATGAGCATTTTGCTCAGTTTTCCTTCGTGCCACAATGCTGCATGGACCTAAGCAGATAATGGGGCCCTGTCCAGGGGTGAGCCACAGCCTTTGGGGTAAATATGGTTTCACTTGCAGCATCTCGTGGGCAGTGACACAGAATAACGTGTAAAACCTCCTAATTTAAAGTCTTTGGGGGAGCAGCTATTTCTTACCACAGGCACCACCTGTCCTGCAAGGCCTGCCTGTGCAGTTGGTCTTGTTTTTGCAGGATTTATGACATCTCAGACAAAGACCTATAGTAAAAGATAATCATTATTATTTTGATTTTTACTATTAGTGGTGTTTATTTATCTTCAATCTTGAGAATTGGTATTACTCAGATACTGGATAAATAAACAGATCCCAGAATTAATCTCTTGGAACGTCTCTTTATTTAGATTTTCTGAGAAAGCATTCCTACTCCTCAGCAGAGGATAAATGTTAGTGCTCAGAAAGCTAAAATTATTTAGGACAAAAATAAACTCAGTTTATGGGGATGGAAAACACTGAGTCTTGATGGTTGGGTCAGTGTCCTGGGTTTAGAGCACGATATTTAGTCCTGCCCTAAGCCTGGGACACTGACCCAGCTGCCTCTGCTCCTGTTCTTGCTGACCACTTCAAATGAAATGTTTCTGAAATGTTTCTAAAATGTTTTGAGTTGAAAGTATTGTCAGAGATGGAAGGAGGTGACCCAGTGGTTCAATTCTGCTGCCAGCAAATGCAGACCAGGCACGTCTCAGTGGTGAAGGTGTCTCACTCTCTTCACAGGAGACTCAGTCTTGACTTTTTGGACTTGACTATGGGCTGGTGATGTACTAAAAATTAGACTACCTGTTGTAGTGATTTTCTGCTGGTTGTTTTTGTTTTGTTTTTTGAGTGTTTGGGTTTGTTTGGTTCTGTTTTTTTTTTTTTTTAATAGAGCAAATCCAAAAGCAGAACTCAGTTGTTTGCAGTTTGCCACGTAATTTCAACTGGTAGTAAATTAGGACAGCTCTGCCCAGCAAATCAGGACACAACCAGTAAACACATACTGGTCTTAGACCCACTAAGCTCATTTCATACAGCCTAGTAATCATCCATTTGATAGCCAGGGCTGCTCTTTTTGTCTTGCCAAATTCCTCTTTCTCACTTCATGGCTATGCAGTCGTGCCAGGGCTTCAAAATACACTTGCCGTGGGTCCCAGTCTGCAATATTTCTCAGTCTTTTGGAGAAAATAAGGTAAGCCTGGATTCCTCCTTATTTCTTGGCAATCCCTGGTGACGTGGCTTGGATGATGGATGAGACAGGTGTGACTCATATGGTTTGAGTGGATTCTTTGAGACATTGATCTAAAGGTCTCCCAGTGCACGAGCTAGGTTAATGTCCCAAGTGGAACAAAACTGGGCACCAGTAGTGCAGGAGAAACCAGACTCCTTGCTGGGATGTGACCCAGGAATCTGTTCCTTCCCTGTTCTTTTATCTCCTTAGTTTCTCGTGGTTTTTGCACCTTCCTCTGCTGGCTGCTCCTTGGCAGAGCCTTGCTGCTGAACTGCCCCGTCCATGCGCCTTGGTGTGCTGGGATTTGTTAAGTGGCTTTTTGTGCTGCCTGTTAAATCTCATCCATACGTCCGAGAGCTCTGCTCTGGCTTCTGCGGAGCCCTTTTGTTGTCCTTGGCCACAGGAATAACAAACGGCAGCTGATGATGAACTGCATGTGAATGAGCAATGCAGTTTAGCCCTGCTAAGCAAACTTATGCCCAGTACTCTTGTGGCTGAGGTTTCAACAAGGATTATTCTCATTTCCTTGTACAACTGGTGACTTCATCGTGGATGGCATGGGCAGTGGTGAGAAACCATCGTGTCAGTAGCTGAGCCATTTGCTGCTAACCTCCTGAGCACTGTTGGAGCCTTGCTAGCAGGATTCTGGGCTCAAAGCACTGCTGGATGTCTAGAGCAAGGAATTGAGGCGTTATTTATCTTAGTTTTTTCCTTTGGAGGTGGTATGAATTAGTCATTGTGATTGGGTTTGTTCCCAAGGAGTAGGAACCCCTGTACTCTGCACAGGGCATATTTCCATGTGTGTAGTCTGGACTGAGGCCAGGCTGAGTTTGGATAAATCAATGTGAACCCGGAGTGACCCAGCTGAGGGTCATGGAGTTTCTCTGCCTTAGCACTGGGGTAGCTGAGATCAGGACTTGGCCTGTAGTTTTGAACAGTAACAGATGGCAGGAAGGAGGGCACGAACTTCCCTGGATGCTTTTGTTTCCAGCCAACATGTCAGCAATAAGGTATTGACATTTTTATTTCTTGGCCATGAGCTGGTGATGACTAATGAAGGCAGGGGGTCTGCCTGTGGGTGGGTTCAGGCAGCAAGGAGCTGTACCTCATCAGCCTGTACATCCCAACCAGTCCTTCTCCTTTCCATGACAACTGGTCAGTTGAACAGACCCTCCAGGGCTGACGTCAAGGGTCAGGGATTTGGCCACCAAATAATTACAGCAACAAAAATAGCATCGCTTCCCCACCCCTTCCTTCCCACATGATCCTGCTGAATCCCAACTTATAAATGTCCTTATTTTTTCTTTCTTGGATGAGAAGCAAAGCCCACGTGTATTAGCTGGAACATATGGCAGGCTTTGGCTGCAGCCCATCAGCTGCGAAGGCCAAATACTCACTTGTAGCTTCTTGTTCACTTAAAAAAAAAAAAAAAAAGAGGAGAAAAACACGTTCTTTCAGGATTGGATGAAAGGCTGAGTCTGTGCTCGTGCTGGGGTGGGAAGCAGATAGGGTGTGGGACAGCACGCCGACCGTGCTGTGGTGACAGGGAACGTGTCCCCTCACAGCATGGAGGTGACTGGCTGGCCATTGAGAGGTGGCCTGGTGGCAGTGGCCACTGTCCCCTGCTCCCTGCCCTAATGCTGGTTCTTGGGTCAGGCAGAGTTTGCAGACAGGCTGCTTGGGAGAATGTCACCAGTACCAGAGGTGCAGAGCAGTCAGCAGGTTTTAAGTGTGGGTTAGCCATGGGCAGGAGAAAATTCTGTATTTACAACACTAAAGATTTTATTAAGGGTTATGGGAACATCTGGGAGGTCACAGAAAATTAGTGAAGGAGAAGAAAATGAAGGGACACTGTCAGAAATGGACTGTCTGCACCACTAGAATGTACCAGTATACCTGAATAAAAAAGATCAGAAAAATCACAAAAATGGTTGCTAGACACTGACATGCTGCTTTTCACCGTGGATTTTCCAAAGCAGCTGCAGTGGTGGCCTTGATCTCACATCACGTCCCTGCAGAAAGATAAGCCTGAGACTGTGCTGTGTCCTGTCAAAGTTAGAGGTGGGAGCACATGAATCCACAGAGCCTTCTGCCTGAAGAAAAAGGGTGGGCAAATCCTGCCTCAAAGTATTGCAGGTAGGGCAGTGCCTAAACCCACAGCTCTGTGAGGTCAGGGCTGGACTCTGGAGGGTGCAGTGGGGAGATGTGCTGAAGCTCATCGCCCAGGGCTGCGGGTGCAACTCCTTTTGAAGATGGAGCCAGCAGTATTCCTTCCCAGGAAAGATCCGTGTGGTACAGAGAGAAACAGCTTGGAAAACATCCTTCAAAATATTTGCCCAAGGTGTTTCTGTGATTGCCCAGGGACTGAAGCACAGTCTGTTGGTTCCCTTGCTTGGAAAGCTGCTTTTAAAGTGGTTTTTTGCCAAGGTACTGCCTGTTCTAAGGTTTATATATATGCTGGGGCATCTGTGACCTGAGTTACTCTGTGTCTTTGGAAGCAGAAGAGAAACGGCAAAGTTTCATTGAAAGAGTCTGAAAGGAGGAGCACTGACTTGTGGTATGTTTCACTGTCCTGCTGCTGGAAAACACTCCCCATCTGTGGCTGCCAACCTCATCCAAAGGATCTGTGATGAAGCAAAATATTTTAGTGAAAGGGAGGAAAATATGTTGTGTCTTATCCCCATTTTTCTTATTTATGGAGCTGCTGGTCTCTGTGCTGCAGGGGCTGAAAATGGACAGGAGTTTTCTTACCTGTGGGCAGCACTAATCCTGGGGATGTGTTTGCAGGCTGTTAAGCAAGAATTTGAAATGCACTGAGCTCCAGAGGTGGGTGAGGAAAGGCTGTTTGTGTAGAGGGAAGTCATGCTGCTTTGGGAGAGACTTTTATTGCATGGTGATGCAGAGTCCTGATCTGTGCTGCTGAGAGCAGGTGGTTGGGACAGGGTTTGCTGAGTGAGTGGTGCTTCTGCATCTTGTGCTCTTAATAACCTTGTTGCACTCAGCACACCGTGTGTAGGCACTGCAGGGTGCTGCACTAACTGCAGATCCCATTGTGGGCTGCTGGGGAACCTGGTTACTACTGCTCCCTTTGCTTTAAATATTAATGTCTTTTGGCAGTGAGTGGTTCCTTGATTGGCAGTCCTACTCTATTTTCTTTAACATAAGTGTTGCACCCTGGTGTCCAGGTGGCTCTGCTGCTTCTCTGGAGTTGTCACTCCAGGGTCAGTCACAGGCTCCTCCAGCCAGTTACCTTGGCTCACTGGGGTGCTGCTAGTAAAACTTGGTTTCAGATTGGATCCTGTTACAAGGCAGGCAAATAGCAAATAAAACAGTAATGTGCCACTTTAGGAAGCAGCTTGTCCACTCAGCTGTCAACTTCAGGTCCCTTCTGTGAAGCCTAGGCTGGGCTACAAGACTGTGGTAGCTCACTGCAGGCATGTCCTGTGTGTTGTGAGGATGCAAAGGACACCCTCAGGCTCCCCCAGAGCTCTCCCCAGGTAATGTCCGTGTCTGGGCTGTAGTCTCCAGCTGAGTTACAGCTGAAGCCTGGCTCGGACAGGCTTCATGCAGCACTTTTGCCTGCATGGGGGAGCCAAAACTGTTGCACCCCTGTCTGCCATCAGCATGACCTTTATATGCTCTCCCAGCCGCCCTTCCTGCTGCTGGAGTTTGCTCTCTGCCACCCAAACTGGCTGAATCTTTCTCCCTGTGGCCTGAGCATTCCTTGACCAGACTCACCACCTTATAAAGGGGCAGATCCTCTGTGCACCCAGTGTTTTAGTGCTGGGTTGAGGTCTCATTCCTGTAGCCTCAATGACTTGGGTGTCACAAAAGCACAACATGGGACATCAGTGCCTGGCTGTTCCCCAGTGCCCGGGCACGGTTCAGGCCTGGATGCTGGGAAGGCTGCAGCGAGCACTGTGGCAGGAGGCAGCTCTGCAAGGCACTGCTTTGTAGAGGACAAGGCTTGTAGCTCCCTGATGGCCTGGGATGTGCAGGACAGTTTCAGTTTTGGCAGCTGGACTCTCCCATGTGATAGCTGACGCTCTGGGAGCTGGAGTAGGCTATGATTCTTTTAATGTTGCCAAACTCAGATCTGAGCTTAACAAAAGAGATTTTCCCATCTTGGAAGACTCATTCCAGCCTGATTACTGTTTGGGTGACTTTTGCACTGTAGCACAAGGCTTCCTACAGTGGTGTTTTTAACTCCAAATCACTATTTCTTTAATCACTGTGCTTCTGTTTTCCAAATATATTCTTGGATCCTTGCTGTGGAATCTGGCTAGATTATTGACTCCTAAATAAACCACTTACAGCCTCTACTCTTTTTTGAATCAAACCAAACCAGGTAGAGAGACCTGAATAAGCATTCATCTGGACTTTTTCTTTGAAAGTTACAGCACTTAAAGCTGTCAGTGAGTTGCCAGCTATCAGTACACTCAGCTATTTTGAAAAGCACAGTGTAGAAGCCATAGCGTCCTTCATGACGCTTTTGAGAAGTATTAGATAGTGAAAGTTTGCATGTTTCAGGCTTATTGTTTACATTCCTGTCCCTTTGATGCTGTTTTACATGGTGGATGTTACAGTTCAGCTCCTAGGTGGTGGAATCCTGCTCAGAAAGGGCTCCAGGTCCTTCGGGATCTTCTGTGCTGTCTTTGGGGTTGCTTTGGTATTGCAGCCAGCCTGTGCTGAGTAACAAAGTCCTGCTAAGTAGGATTGCCAGTTGAGCTCTTGCATGCTCTAGGTGTGTGTCACAGGCTCTTCTCACATGCACAGATGTGCATGGAGCCGGGGAGATGAACAGGAAAACTCTCCTTGTGTTTGCCTGTGCTGCACACTTGAGATGGGAGGGAGTGCTCAGGTATAAGAGCCAGCAGTGCTTAGCCCCTGAGTGAGGGATTATTTCATTGGGGTAAGAAGGTACTCAAGCCTAGGAAGGATTGTGTTTGGGAAGTGATGAGGATTACTGTGCTAAGTGAAACAGAATGCTGGTGGTGCTATCAGTGCTTTTAAGTGCCGGTTTGTCAATGGTGCAGCTGAGTCAATAGTGCATTATATGAATCACTTTACTGTCCATCTTATTTAAGCCACTTAATGACAGCTTTGGAACTTATTCTCTGCTACTGAGGAAGAAGAGGTAAGCCCAGACAGCTGAGAGTTCAACCATATTTAATTTTGCTCTGTTTGCTCTTGAGTCCTAGGTTTGGAAAAGTAAAGATTGCAGGAAGACAAGGAAGGGACAATCTGCTTTTCTTTTTATAGTGTTTCCTCTGTGGCAGGAGGATCATCAGGCGTTTTGGAGGTTATCCTTGTAGATTCCCCTTTTGCAAAACTGCAGTAGAATTCTGGCTGTGCGGTATTCTCCCTTTTATGTGCCAACAAGCTTGGCCCTCTGCTCTTATCTACACTTAGTGCTTTAGCAGTCCTGAGCACAGAAAACTAGATCTGCTTTTGCTTAGCATTATGAGCCAAAAAGCAGCACTCGGTTATCTCTTGTTTCAGAGCCAGGGTGCTGCTGAGTGCAATCAGAGACTTTGTCCAACCAGTGATGGGTGACAGCAGAAGGATGTCAGTGCTAGAGAATTTCAGACAGAGATATGTACCAAAGGCTGCTGAAAATAGCAGGGTTTGAAGCCTTCTGAGCTGCACTCTTTGATCTTGGTCCATGCTGAGGACAACTGCTCTGACTGATGGACTGCACTGTAAGTTGGTGATGGATTTAGCAGAGTCCTCACAGGTGTCTGGATTTGAGACCTGCTGGTATTAGCAATAAAACTGTGTAAAATATGTAATGGTATGGGTGCATCTGTCCATTAATTTGAAAGCACTGAGATGGAGGTTGTAAGGACAAATGGAAGGGAGTGTGACGCAGCTTGTGCAGAAAGAAAAAGAGCTGAAGTGCTGCCTATACTTGCCATGGACTTACATCTGTTCTAGTGACTGTTCTAGTGACTCAGGTTGATGCCTGATGACTTACTAGAGCACAGCTGTGCATTGAACCACGTGTGTTGAATCCAGCCTGTTGGGTTTTCATTCTGCACAGCGCTCAGATGAGATCTGGCAGACCTCAGGCTTAGATGTAGCAACTGCCTGATGGTCACAACTGTGTTTGATTTGGGAGCGTGTGACCCAGACACCGGGAACAGTCTGTGAGGCAGGGCAGGAACAGCTGGGTTTGCTCTAGCCCAGCACTCCATGCCCTGATTTGCCCATCTGTGGGATGAGTTTGATGTGCAGTAATTACACACCAGGCACTCGGCATTGTAAGACACAACTGACATCACGTATTTGGGGAATGTCAGATGCGCCGCGTGGTGTCCGTGCTCTGTGAGTGAGCTCCAGCAGGAAGAGCACACATAAACAGTAGCAGATTAATTAAAGATGTCCTGCGCTGCAAAAGGCCAATTATGGAGCGGTTTGCTCAGAGTCAGTGGTGCTGCCTGGCTTGTTAGCAGGACATGAGCTAACTGTCCCCTCAGAGGAGAGCGGTCATACAGCAGTGACAATTCACTGTCACAACTGTCCTGCACGTGAAAGAGGAGACATGGATGTCAGCCATGCAGGTCCAGGGCAGGTCAGCTTCCAACATGACCCTTTGTTAAAGCTCCTTCACAGGCACCAGAGCAGTGTCTGTGTTCCATACAGTAGAAATTCACACTCAGGTGTTCCTTACTACATTTGCAGGGATCTTTCTGACTTCAATACATTCAGTATGTTTTATGCCAGATGCTTTTCCTTGAGCTGCTGCTGCTGCTGTTTAAAAGGCCCTCAAAACCTGATAATATCCATGGGATCTGGGGGAAATTGAGCATTTCAGATGAGTGGGAGTCCTAAATAATTGCCAGGCTGCAGAATAATGGTTCTCCTTGTTTTGGGCCTTCAAAGCCTGATAGGATCATTGTAAGAAATGTGACTCAAGGGTTTTCGTTGGAGTAGTTCCTGAGTTACAAACATTTTCTGGTTGGGACCTGGACTGAATGTGGAAAGCCAGCTGCCTTGTCCAGGGGCAGCAGCTTTCATTTTACAGGACACATCTGGCTGAGGATGAAGTGTCCTAAATGTCCTAATGTCCTCAACCCACTCCCATCCCTCTGTCACACCACTGCCCAATGCCATAAATCCCATTCTATAGCTCACCATAAATTACCCTGGGAATCTGTTCTACACACATCCCTATTTCTTTCTGGTTTCTGGCGAACCTCACCAGCAAGACCCTGACAATCAGCATGAGCTACTGCAAGGAGAGTCAGACCCATCAGCCATGGGGCTGAGCAGGACTGACAGCTCGTCCTGTCTCAGCTGCGCTGCTTGAGGAGAGTTGCTGAGAGGGACTCTCCCTTCCCAGCAAGACTCTATCTATTTTTCATACTGCTTTACTTTAAACAAGAAAAAAAAATCATTACTGGAAAAATAATTATTACAACATCCACTGAGATTTGTTTTGGAAAGTTGATACTCTGCTTGATTTCAAATCCATGAGGTGAACTGAAATTTCAGCTCTGGAGCATATTTCGGTTTGTCTTTCACTCATGGGAGAGTGGAAAGAGAAGTATAAGCAAGACAAATTGGGGCAGGGAAGAGAAATGGCAAAGGGATCAGGGGAAAGGAGTCACAGCATCAAATGTGTTTGGCAGACTATTGTGCCAAACTGGAGGAGAAGGTCTTGGGGATGTTGTCATATTGAGGGGCACTTGCCCGTACCAGGGTTTGAGGAGGATGAGTAGCAATGGGTTTGTTTGGAAAGGAAGAACTTGCCAAAAGGTTGGATTTGAACTTCTTCCTGCAGAAAACTGGAGCAAGAGTTCATGCTGGGACTGAAGCAGCCAGGCAGGGTCACTGTGGCTGGGAAAGAGGGAGCTGATGGTAGTAACTCACAGGGTCTTGACCCTGCACAAAGCAAACAGCTGCTTTTCATGTCTCTCAGCTGGTCACTTTTGGAGGTTTTGAAGGCCGTGTAGCTTTGCTTCCACTGCTTAAAGCCTGTGTGCCAGGTGTCCAGAAAAGCCAGCACTGTCTCACAGGGGATTTGGTCCTTCCTCAGGAGGGACTCATCCTCCAGGCCAGGTAGGCAGAGAGGTTTAACCAGGATTATTCTCAGGTAGTGTGCATTGGGTTTTCTCATCACTGAAGCACATCCAAAATTTTTCATTTTTTTTTTCCTAGATCACACTAGAAGATTTCATGTTTACAATAGGACATTGGTCTTCAGCAGCAAGCATAGACACATGTCTTTTCTGAGCTACAGAGACATGGATTGCTGCAGAAGAAAATTCACAATGGAGCTGATTGGTGTTTTGCTGGGTCCCAGGTTAGCAACTGGGGGTGTCTTAGCCAGTCCATAAACACCTTTTCTATTACAAAGTGAGGATTTCCAAGAGCTTTTGGCCTTTGCTTTAGCAAAAGGAATACACTTCCCTGGCATGGGATGCAGTACCCCAAACTCTGCTTTACCCCAGACATACATCTTTGTATCCAACTGCACAAGTGTAGTGTGTTAAACTGCTGTGTGATATCTTCCACAGAGCTGGGCAGGGAGGCTTGTAAATTTGGGAGATCCTGGAGCTTGCTTGTGCATACACACTCGTGTGCAGTCATGGGTGCAGAGCTTTAGGAATGAGTGTAACAGTTGTATTCCTTGAATCTTTCTTAGTACCCCAATAGAAGAAAACTTGGCAAAATGTGGCACCCTGAATTTGTAACTGTTTGCTTCTTTGTTCACATTTGCTCATATCCCCGGAGGAATGAAGTCATTCATTTGATTTGCCCTGCTGCTTCACACTCCTGCTTATGAATGGCTGGGACAAGACTGGGAGTATGAATAGCCTGGCTGCATGTGGTTTGGAAAGACGTGTTCACTTGCACATTGGTGTCCAAACAGAGTAGCTGGCTCTGAAATCGTATCAGTAAGGCTTTTGAGTAACTTAAAACCCTTCTCATAGATGCTTTGAATTTCTTCCACTCTGACATTGTGTAAGCCCCTGTTGAAGTTTCATTACCTCAGTAACCACAGAAAAGCAGCCAGCCTTTTCACTGAAACCTTCCCCACAAAGGTCTGGATTCATTCCCCACCCCCCTTTTTCCTTGAAGGCAGAGCACAGCTTATTGTAGTTTAAATAACAGGGGAGAAGGCCAAGACTGCTTATGGATCTGGGTGGCATCATGCTAAAGAAGTAGGAATGTGTCCTGTCCCCTTGCTATCTCTGTGCCACTCTGTACTAAATATGGAAGCTGACCTGTATAATTTTCAACATAATTAGGATATTCAGTGCTTTCTTTAGAGTAGCTTATAACAGACCATTCCCAAACAGCTGCTGTCTCATGGGCCATTCTTGGTATTTTCTGGGCTTTAAATAACTCCAGAGTTTCATGATGTGCTCTGGTGAGACTTTTCCCTGCTTTCTCTCTAGAATTTGTTCCAGAGCCTTGTGTATTGAGTCAGTGATTCACCATCGGGTTAGCAGGGCATCATGGTGTGAGCAGTCACAAGATTGCTCTATTGCTTCTTCTCTTAGGGACAGTATTCCTGGCAGAGGAACTTCAGCCCTGCCCAGAATGGTACAAGTCCTCCTCAGCACAAATATCCCCTTCCCACATTCACTACCCAGCCCCACCCAGGTTGCTTCCAGCCTGATTCCTCCTGCTACTGGTAACATAGATCAGAACAGTTCCCCAAGAACAAAAAAATGGGGTTTTTGCTTATTTTTTATCTCATCTGGTTTCACCCAAGAACACAGTGACAGTGTATGTCACTGCTATGTAGAGAGGCTAAAATATCCTGTTAAAAATTTGAGGCAAACCTCTGCCAGCAGCCGCTACATGGAGCTGCTGAGGACTTTTCCTTGCTGTGGAATACTGCTAGAATTTGGGAAAGATTTTAAGTTTTGCCTTTTTTTTCTTTTTGAGTGGCCTGACCCCAAAAAACTGAAATCGATGTCAAACTGAACATCAAGTGAAAAGGTTTCTTATTTGAACCACCCACGTTCCCAGTTTAAATCAAGTCAAGTTCCACTAGCTGATGCTTGGAGAGGAAAAGGAAAGACTTTTTTAGACACCAGGCAGTGCATTATATGTGCCTCCCCAGACACTCTCATTTTCAGCCTTTTTTATATTCAGACACCTATAAAATTAAGGGATTATTTTCTTAGGCACAAGATCATGTCTATTTTCAGAAGCACCCACTTCAAATGCTGCTGGGGGAATCAGTGCCAGGCAGCTGCTCTTCATTTCTAGGGAATTTAAGAAAAGTTCACAGTGCTTAGCTGATGTTTTGTGTTTAGTAAAGCCTTTGTTTTCTCCCTCAAAATTTCATTAATCACATTATTTGTTGCTAAAGCAGCAAGGTAGCTATCAGGCAGAAATGATTGATATTACTTGCTCATATCCAATACAAAGTTGTTGAAGCATGAAAAGAAGATGAGAAGACTTCTCAGTCCTGAGAAAGAAAAGCTGTTACTTCTGGCTGTGCTGTGGGAGGCCCAAGGCAAGAAGTTTACCTTAGCTGAGCAATTAAGCACAAAACCCCATCTAACAGCTTTTCTCTTTCATGGTGGTTATATTTTCTTTTCCCCCCTCTAACTAATGATTTTTTCATGGGTAATCTGCACAGAGCCAGTGTGTGATTCTGCTCTGTGCTAGAGGATGGGATGCTCAGAGGCAGTAACAGGTGTACAAACTTCAGGAGTTCGTTCATCTCAAAGAGCCTGCAGTGCTTGCACTGGTGTGGTAAATAAATTACCCAGAGTGTACATGTTCAGCAAGGTGAAAGCAGCAGTGAGAGTTCCCTGCTCTTGGTTTGTGCCCGTGGTCAGAATCTGCTGGGCATCAGGCACTCACCACCCCAGTAAGATGAAAATATACAAAGGCAGTAGAAGTGTTATTATGTGTTTTGCCACGGATCACACCATGTCTTGTTAGAATTACTCAGTTTAGAAGACTAAAAGAGCCCAGTAAGTTGCCTTCCATAGAAAATGTTGAAAAAAGAAACCAAAAAAGCAGTGTATGCCAGAAGGGTGGCAGTGGGAAATGGGCTGACAGGGCTTCTCTCTGCCCTGCTCTGGACAGCATGAGTCTCTCCAACGATGTGAAATCCATCCCTTTCTTAATTTTTTAATTAATTTCAGTGGTGTAGCTATTCAAACTCCTGTGCAGGTGGGAGGGTTTGCTGTGCATATTTTCATTGCAGGTAACTACAAAAGGAAGGAGGCTTCACCACACCACAAGGGGTGCTGAGCTGCGTGCGTTGGCAGGAGGACAAGAATTATCTCTTCGTTAGCAAGCTGTGAATGGTTGATCTAAACGTGTTGTTGTGAATTGACACCTGCAATTCATGTCCTTCCCACTCCAGATGCTGCCAGGCTCATCAGTATAGCCACTCTTGGCCACCCTGTGATTCTGGTTCGACCTAACCAAACCCACAAGTGGGGTGGAAACAATTCTTGGTGCATACACACTTGTGTCCGGGTGAGACCAAGAGACACACTCTTGGTCTTTCCTTAATTGTTTCCAAGGCAGAGGATTGCCGTGTCTTTCAGTGGGTGTTGGCATTGCCCATGGATCCCTCTCTGGCTGATACTGCAGTAAACCATTTTACCATAAAAGCTGTGGTGCTAGAGCTGCTCCCCTGAGGCAGCTGACACTTCACACTCCTTGCTGAGAAAGCCTTGCTGTAATCTGCTAGGTAAGGAAAGTATTTTTACTTCACCTCCGAATACGCTGCTTGCTCAGAGTCTGGCTGTGCAACAACTGCACATTTTTGAAAGGAGAGGAGGAAGCTCTTGGTTACCACAGATGCTGATCTTACCCCTCAGAGCTTGCTGAGTCATGCAGATGCAGCCCAGACATGATGTAGGTTGCATCTCAGACTTCCCAGGTTTTTCCACCCTTGCAGACCTCCCATTGTGGTTTCAACTAAAAATAGAATTGAGGGACTTGATTCATGCTTTAGGGAAAGAGCACAAGAACAACCTGGATTTTCATGTCTGTTCCATGCACGAATTGGAATTCCAAAGGCTTGGTGTTGGCTTCTTGGAGAGATGACTGGCTTCCTGCTTCATTCTTGGGGACTCAGGACACTTTCTGACTGTCACATTTTGGGCTGTGTGCTAGCTGCTGTGGCACCTGGAGATGGGAAACCTTGCTGTGGAATTTGCTGTGGTGCTGATTCAGGAAAGCAGATGGGGAAGATGCTAGAAGATGCCTATATTTTGATATATGATCAAAAATGTCTCCGGGAAGAGAATTGCTATACTTCTTTCACAACTTCAGTTATAAGCAACCAGCCTGGAGGAGAGCCTGGAAAATGCAGAGTCACGGACTTTTTCATTCTTGGTTGTGCACAGCTTCTTCATTGTGGCCCTTGAGAAAGAACAGAGCTCTGGTTTATTATTTTCCAGCTCACAGCCAAGGCAGACTAGTCTCATGGAATCTGGATCCTTGCAGAAGGAAAGTTTAGAGGGTGTTGGTTTGTTTTCTTTGCTATTTATCTTGCTGGAGGAGATGAAGGACTGGGAATGAGACAGGTATATCATCCCCTGAAAAACGTGAATTGTCTAGTGTGTTTTGGGATTAATCCCAATTTCCTTTGGCTATTTTTTTCCTAAAAGTTGTCAAGTGCTGATGTAAATTTCATCAAGTGACTTGTTGATGCTTCTCTAGCAGTAGATGCTCCAGCTGAAAGGAGGCATGTTTCCCAGCATGAGGGAACAATCACAGGCTCTATGAGTGCCCTGGGGGTGGGCAGTAAGTGAGGCAGAAGCTGGAGGTACCAGCTGAGGAGAAGGCTGATGGAGGCAGTGGTGCACCAGTGGCTGCCTGCTTGCCCCTGACACACTGATCTTGCACTACAGATTGATTTTCTGCCCCTCTGTTTTCAAAGATGCCCGTGATACCAGTCAAGCAGCTCTTTTTAATCTCTTTTCCTGTCTATACCATTGGGTTCAACTGGGTGCCAAGGGGCAGCACAAAAGCAGAGGTGCCTGGCCAACACAGGGCTCCTTTGACTTCTGGTTTCAGGAGGAGGCAGAGTTGGATGAGAAACAGTTTCCTACCTGGAATTTCCTGTTTGGGTCCTGGGAAGGTTGTTAGGGATTCCAATCTTAATTACGAATTTTCTGTTTCAATTAAGATGCCTCCCAGATAAAGCCCAATACCAGATGTGTCACAAACTGCTCCCTGCAATTCTGCTCCTTTGAAGCTCCTTGCAATAACAGGCTATGGACATGGAGTGCAGAAACCACATTTGGATTTTCTAGTGAGAAAACCTATTTGTCCCACGCTTTTTGTTATTGCTGTTGTTACTCTTAGTAACATTTGTGTGCACTAGAAAGCACATGATTAATGGTATTGGGGGAGGAGGAGGTTTGCTTTTGGTTTTTGTTTTTATGCAATTGACACAGAGAGCAGCTGTATCCAGCTAGAATAAAGGTCCCCAGGAGTGGCCAGGACTGGGCGCTCAAGGAAGGACAGAAAAACAACTTCAGAGCACAAACAGAATGCTTGTTTTCAATATAAAAGGCAGTTAGCAATTGCTGGCAAATTTTCTGAATTAAAAGTGCTCAAGATCTTTCAGAAATTGTAATTAATTCTCAAAGATCATAGATTTATGTGAATGCTGCATTGAGAGGTGTTGCTGCCTGTTTTGAGCTTCCCCTCCCCCCTCCCAAAGACATGT
>NW_024581136.1:10572298-10740932 GCF_017639235.1 Corvus kubaryi
TGTTGCTGCCTGTTTTGAGCTTCCCCTCCCCCCTCCCAAAGACATGTGCTCATAGCTCCTTTGTTCCAAGCGCGGGCAAAACCAAATGTAACTCAGACTCTTCAGCAGTGTCTGATTGGCCGCTCACCCCGGGTCCACCCCCAGTCATCCCCTTTCCCCTTCTCCGAATAAAAGATGGTCGAGGGGAGGCAAACGCTCTCTCTCAGCTCAGCTACTTTCCTGTAAACATCTCTGGTCGTCTGTCTCATTTGAAGGCTTCTAACTGCAGGGAATTGAGCGAGCAGGGAGCTATATTTCTCCCTCTTTGCTTCTGCTGATGGTATTTGCTCTGCAGCTGATTCAGGTACCGATTTTAGAGCTACTAAAGTGCTAGATTGCCCGTGCTACCTCTCAAGGCTGCTCGAGGCTTTCTAAGGCATTGAAATACAAGCGCTAGCCGGTATAAAGCTGAAAAGATACCTTCTGCAGAGAGGTACTTAAAAAACTTATGTAGTCCAGCCATTTGCTTGAGATAGGTGCATGCCAGATATTTATTATATATGTTTTTAAAATCCTCCTGAGGAGAATCCTGAATTCCCAAAGGAAAATGTCCTTGAAGTTGGGCATTATTTTTCCTGATACCTAGATAAACATTTTTACATGCTACTAACCAGTGGCTATACTCTGATTCCTCATCAGCTTTCTTTTTATATATCAGCCTGCATCTGAACTGTGTTTTCAGCTCCCCTCTGTGTTTTCAATTCTAGCTTGAGAAAGCCAACTGTTTTCAGTCCTCCCTCCTAGACCAGACCTTCCAGAGTAATTTTCTTTTTCTCTTGCCTCCTGTCCCTGCCCCAGCTCTGCTGGGTGTGTGTTTCACTTGGTTCCACTTTCCCCAAAGCATAGACTTGGCATTTCTTGCTGCTGGTGTCCTGCAGTGGGAATGCCAGGACTGATGTTGTTGTGAGATAGGCTGTTTGCAAGAGCAGCCCACATTCTTCAAGTTATTCTAGCCCTTATATTGCTGCAGAAATCAGATCATTTGCTGGGCAGGTGTGGCCTTTGTGTTCGTAGGTGTAAGGCTGAGTTAACTCTGTGCAGGGCTAAAGAGGAGAGTGCTTGTGAAAGGGCTCTTCCTGCTGAGGGAGGCTCTTCCTTCTGTCACAGGCACAGGCCGGGGGGATGCTGCCTACCCAAGAACTCTGACAGCATGTGCAGATGTTTTGGAGACAATGGGATGGACAAAGCCAGCATTTCCTGTCAGAGAAGGTTCCTTTGCTGAGGAAGTTGGTTTCAGAGCCAAAAGAGCAAGAGCAGAAGAGCCCCGTGGGTGATTTTTGTGGTGTTTTTTCAGAGGAGATGCTGATTTAATGCTTCCTGTTGTTCACTGGGATTCTCCAGTTCCCAGTGCAGGAGAGTTCATGGTGCTGAGCCTTTGCATAAGGGTGTGCAGTGCAATGGCCACACGTGCTCCCCAAGCCAGCAGATGTGGGAGATGCTGAGTGCTGCTGCCTGTCAGTCAGGCTGGAAAACGCTGCCAGATTCATGAGGAGGGGTCTGGAGAGTGGGGGCAGAACTGCAGAGTATTGCTCTGCAAGCAGATGGCATTCAGGGAGCCTCCTGCCCTGCTGGGAGCTGGTGAACAGGATAAGGTCATAGCAGGGGGTCTGAGCCAGCTCCACAGCAGCTCCATAGCTCCATGAAGCTGCAACTACTGATGAAGACAATAGTTCCTTAGTGTTTTACTTATAAGCAAATTCCCCTGCACTGGATAATGAATTATCAGATCCAGACAGAGGAAGTCTCTCATAATTCTCTTCCTCTGAGGTAACTCAGATTCTTTGTGAATTAACTTGTTTTACAAACTATAAGCACAGGATACAAAAACAGTGGTTAAGAATCTCCTCCAAGTAGTACTCCAGTAGATGGAAAGTTAATATAGGTCAGACAGCTGTGCCAAATCCCAGTTACCCAAACTGGGTAGCAGACTTTCTGCTTTCCTATATCCCTTCATATGCTGTGTGATGTAAGCATCAATAAGCAGCTCAACACGTGTGTCTATTGCAATCATGTCAATGGATAAAGCCACACAGAATGTGTGCTCCTTGGGCTAAAGTTGTCTTTGGAGAACTGGAGATGTGTTTTTCACCTTTCCCCTCTCACTCTGTTATCTCCAAAGAGAGCTGATAACCTTCTTACTTGCCATAAACTGCTGATAGACAATAGCAGACCAGTCTGTGAGTGAGCTGTCACTGAGCAGGGTCATCCTACACCATTGCAAAAGTGACAAGTGTTTGATACCATTTGTTTTTTCCCTTTTCCTTTTTCCCTTTTCCAATTTCCATCCTATGATGAAGTTTAAGTTCACTTGTTCCTGGCTGATCACATTTTGTCAGCCTTCCCAGCAGCAAGTAGTGTTTGGCAGAGTAATGCTGAGAGTGCATGGACCAAAAATTATAAATACCTTCAAATTTAGGTTGAATGCTCCAAATTTCATTTTTTTATAGGGGAAAAAGGATTGCTTCATGTTACAGAAGGGAAGTGGAAGAAGTGGAGAAAATCAAATGCTTCAAGCAAGGTCTTGTCCAGGAATGGAATCCAAACAAATGCTGTCAGCTTGTGGCCTGTACAGACAGAGGCAATTTGGGAAGGGGACGTGAGCTCGGCACTGTATTCCTGTGTCCGGGTACTTGGCTCTGCTGCTGGTGGAGGATGGGGAGAAGGGGCCAGTGATAGCTTGAAGATGCTCTTTCCAAAATGAGGAAGCGTCCTCAAAATGAGGAATTAGATGACAAGGACCCTGCACCCTGATCAGGTGAAGGAGGAGATGGGAGGTGTGGGTGTTCTCCATAGGTGACCTCTGTGAGTGGTGATAAGTGCTGGGAAGGAGGGTGCATGCAGGGGGTCCAATCTGGAAAGTGCTTTTCCTGTAAATTCTGCATTGTGATGAAACCTAGGTGGGAGGGGAGGTAGTGTGTGTGACATTTATCCTGCAGAGTTTTGGGATGCTCCAAGGTTATTCTGGAGTGTTGTCTACCTGGATTTATCGCTTCAGTGTAACCACCAAAGTTCTCCCCAAGTGCACCCCTGTGTCTCACCTGTGAAATGAGGCTTGTAGCCATGGATAAATTCATTATATTTGGAAATTTTCATCATACATACATATTAAAAAAGGCCGGACACAAACCTGCATGAAATTCTAGGTGAGAACTGTTAGACATTTTAGTAGGAGATGAGCAGTGATTTAGGGGAGAGTTGATAGCAGGGATTATGGAAGAGTTGAACTGTTATGTTTCTGCTTTGTTAATTGAAAAAATATCCTGGGGAGAAAAAAAAAAAACAACGCAGTACATTTCTGTCAGGAGCTGGACACCAATGTTTAAATACCCGTTTTGGTTTTGCCCTGTGGTGTGAGAGAGGAACCCCATTCAGCAATATATTCTGATTAATGTGTCAGTTCCCTTCTCTGGAACACAGAGATCAAAGGTTTTTAGAAAATTCTTCCTTCCCACACAGAGGGCTATTCCTAGTATTGTTTTTGGAACTGGGCTTACCAGAAGTTTTCCAGGAACAAAATTTCAAATCTCAGTGCTCCATGGGCCATCTACTTAATTTAATTTTTTTTTTCTTTTTTTTTCCTTATACATGAGACATTTTGGAGCCTGTACGTAACCAGCCAGTCGTGTTGACTGATTCTGGCGTGTCGCAGAACGAGCACCTTGTAGCCTGAACCAGATGTGGGGAGGCTAATGAGGTGTCTGTAACCTGAGTGTGAAAACCTGAAGCTGCAGCAAAAATTTGGAATTTGATACCTCTTGAGGTAATGGAAATTAGTGCTTTAGGCAGAAGAGAGAGTGCAGATTTGGGGTAAAGTGCTATTAAAGGCAGTGAAGCAGTACATGAATTAGAAATGAGGGATGTTACTTTGAGAATTGAATAGTTTCTAGAAAGTGAGGTCCCTGAAAAAGCTTTCATGATACATCTTTATATTTGGTTATTTTTAAGTGCTGAGAAAACACAGCTTGCAAACATGGAGTTTAAATCCATAATCCACTTTTACCTGGAGCATGATTTCCTCTGTTGCACTGAGAGCCAGAGCAGTGCTGATGGGGATTGTGGTCCAAGTCCCTGCACAGGGTCTGGAGCTCAGGAGCAGGCCATGAGTGGTGACACAGCCACTTCTCCCCACTAGTCACACACAGATGGAAAAGGGGGCGTTAGGGAAGGAGACCCTTTTGGAAGCTACCGTGGGATGCTGGATTTTCTTCTGCCTTGGCAGGAGCAAGGAAACTCAAATTTCCAGCTGTGTGCAGTCCCTTCAGACCACTGTCACTCATTTTGACATGCTTGGACCTCCAGCCCCATAGCTCAGAACTGTTAGTGACAGTATTTTTCTCTTCACTTGGCCTTTTGACAGCTCCCCTGGAATGTGAAAGCCTGTTGGGCAGCACAAGTAGCAGGGGCAGAACCAGCCAGTCTCATTAGCTGGAGACGTGGCTTTGCCTTCACCTTTCTGGTTCTGGATCCTTGAAATGCAGATTGTGGGGCACATCCCACCATCCCTGGATAACTGGGAGTCTGTGTGCCATCTTCTCAGAGCTAAGGCAGGTCTCCTCCCATGCTCCCAGTTCCCATTGCCTCCCTGGGAACTGAACCCAAGGAGTGGTACCAGATGGGGCTGGTGGAGCTCAGGACATGCAGTGCATGCTGTTGCCCATGTTGGTGAAATCAGGGCTATCCTGTGACGTGGTTTTTGATCTGGAACTTGCTATTTGGTGTTCCCAGTGGTTTCAGGCTGTAAAGATCTTCCTGGTCTCTGGGCTGGGATTCCTTCATACTTGCAGCATAACATGGGTGTTGTGGGCTGGAGTGGGGAGAAACTGTTTGTGCCTGTCCCGGGGCTGCCAAACTCCCCGCAGGTATGCGAAGCTGCACTTAAATTAGAATGCAGAATTTTTGTGGTGGCATTATCCTAAAGTACCAAGGAATGTTTTTATCACCTCTTGGAAAACCCACATAGCTTGGGGTATCTTGCTAGCACCCAGGCATTGCATGTGTCACAACTATCTAGACAGATAGAAATAACTACTTTAAATCATCCTCCTTACTTTAGGGCTTTTGCTTTCCTTTGGGAGAGGGCTCTTCGCTCATAAACCTTTGGGAAACTTCGTATGTTTGTTTTTGTCTTGTGTCTGTTTGGCACGTTGTAGCAAAATGATGTGATTGACCTTTAGGGTTACAGATGAAGCCTCGTTTCCCATCCTTGTTAATTTAGGATAGCTGGAGGAAAATCTCAGAAGCATTGAGATAGACTTTACAGATGAAAGCAGAAGCTGAATGGCTTGAAGAGGTTCAGCACTCTGGAAATTTGTAAATATTCAGCTGAGAAGAGCGGAGCATATGTGGGATTTACTGGGTGTCCTTGGCAACCTTCGCCTGTTCATTGGAGCAGAGCAGAAATAGCCATTATTTAAAAAAAAAAAAAAAAAGCAAAACAACAAACCAGTAAATATGTTTAAATTTTGCTTGAGGCTTCCCTGAGCACACAGATTAGGTGGCCTTGCTCTTAGGTCCCAGTGAAAGCCAAAGGCACGGAGAGGAGGCAAAGGGGGCACAGAGCAGAGCCGTGCTGGCGCTGCTGTTCCATGTGGCTGCATCCTGGTGGATCGCAGCCGCAGCCCTGGCGCCTTGGACCGCATCCTCCAAGCACTGCTTGCTCTGCAGCTGCTCAGCGCTGTCTGTGGGAGAGCTGCTCAGCATTTTTCTCAGGGATCTTGGAACGTGTTTTCAGCACCACGTGGATCACATGAAGCCCCTGGTTCCTGCTGGAGCGAAGAGGGAAGCTAGGTCCAATTCCCTGTCCGTGTGATGGAAACCTCCCCATCCCTGTTATCTGCCAGGCCCCTCCCAAGGAGTTTTTGAGAAGGGAACGGCAATCTCTGAATTCGGCTCCAAAGGACTGTGGAGAGCCAGCCTCTCTCCTGTGCAATCTGCTGTAATAAACATCAGCCCAGAACCTGCGGGACAGATGGATAAATCCTCCAAGACCGTGCTGAGAGGGGCCACTCCACGTCACCGCGTGGCTCCGTTAGCACAACACTGAATATTCAGTGAGGTTGTTCCTGTTAAGTGTCCTGGGCTTTGGTTTAACCATCAGACAAACCCCTGCTTCGTGCAGCATCCCTGTCTGCTCGCTCAGCCCCGAGGAAGTCGAGGCTCTAATGGAGCGAAGCCGCAGCAATTCACCGCGAGGCGTTGGGGTAATTACTGACAAGGCTGTTTACATATCAAGTTCCCTCGTTGTCAAGCACTGATTTGGCACTTTGTACACAGCTGCCTGTTCAATGCTGAAGCCAGCCTTTTCCCAAGCTCGGCTGTGAGAGAACCGCTTAAAAATGTGTTGCTTAATTGCTGTTGCTTAATTAACGGTAAGAGCATGCCAGCTCTGCATCCTGGCTTCGCCAGAGAAGGGAGGCAAGCAAAACTGGGAGGGGAAAGCTCAGAGGAAGCCTGGAGCACAGTGGGTTTGTGCAGGTTTTAATGATCTGCCAAATGCTGCTGAACCTTTTCACTGGACTGCAAAAACTGTTACAAATTTTTCTTCTTTCTCCTGTCCCTTCTTCCCCACATGGAGCCAAATCTGCGAGCCAGCAGCTTGGTGTGGTATGGCTTGGAAGGGAAGGTTTTAGGCTTAACAAGTCACAGAATCACAGAATATTCTGAGTTGGAAGGGACCTACAAGGATTATTGAGTCCAACTCTGACATGAATGGCCTGTCCTGGAGGTTTGTTTCTGGCTATCCCTATGTTTGCTTTGAGTGTGTGGAGAGTGGGTGTCCTGTGGTTGCCAGAATCTGGGGCAACCCATCAGCGTGGAGCAGTGCAGCACCAGCAGAGCTGCCAGAAGGGGCTGAAAGCAGAGTGGTTGTGTTTGCTTACTGCTGTGCACTCAGATGTCTCTGCACCCATGGGGTAGACAAGCCTGGTGCTTCACCAGTCTGACTCTTTGACTCTAATTTCACGGGGTTTTTTTTGGTTGTTGGTTTTTTTGGGGGGTTTTTTGGTTTTTTTGTTTGTTTTGTTCTGTCGGGTTTTTGTTGGTTTGTTTTTTTTTTTTTTGGTAATATTTTACTACCTTGCACTTCTGGACTTGGACTTACAGAGGTAAGAAAGGCTTGCATAATCTCTTCCTGTGCAAGGGTCCTCTCGTGGGGAGCTGGAGGCTGAGCAGCACTGGCCTGGCTGGCCTCACTGGTGGGAAGTGCAAACAGGAAGGTGTTGATGTTCAGACTCAGTCACCAGCTCCCAGCCAGCCTGTTTTTAGCATTAACTGTCTGCTGCAGTGGAAAAGCCACGTTCAAGCAGACTATCCCTCTGTGGGTCTTGGATGACAGTGGCATGGGTGAAGGAGTGAATGAGTGGGTGTTCCCTTTTGCTGCCTGCAGATGGGTATGTGCAGCTCCTGCCCTTGGAGTTCAGAGAGGGGTTTAGATCCATCTGCAGAAGTGCACTGAGCCTCTGCCATGGTTAAATGGCTGTTCAGACTTGGAAGGAAGGAGTGGAACATAAGATCAAAGGTAGATGGATGAGGCTGTGGGTCTCAGACATCTGCTAAGTGCATTGCAGCTGGCTGTGCTGCAACATTAAATTCCTAATGCCTCTTGCAGAAGAGAATTCCCATTGCCTGCGTTACATGGCAGCCCAAATACACAGCCTGTGCTGTGCTGCAATAGGGTTTAATTTTTTTCCAGACCGGCTTTTAATCCACTTACTTTTCAATAGGCCTTTTTGAACACAAATGAATGCAATTAAATGTGTGTTTCCCAGTTGGATGAAGGCAAGGTAGAGGAAGGCATATGGCCTGGAAGGGAACACAAAGACTTTGGAACAAGCTGCTGTGAGGTGCTCCTGTGTGGTTTTTGGAGTTCATGAGCATCCAGTGAGGAAGATGCCAGGGAAAAGGTGGCTTATACCCATATGAATTGCCTTGAGCAGAATCCTCCTGTTTGTTGTAGAAGTGCGTGGGACTCGTCAGGGGAAGTGGTGAGGAAATTAATGTCTTTGGGATCTCAGTTATTGCTATGTAGGAGTGTGAACATGCTGTGCTGTTGCTGTAGATCTGTTGCAGCTGTGTCATCTGATGAGGTGCTGAGCAAAGAGCTCTTCAGGCCAAGGGGTATTGGTGTCATTCAGTGTTTTGCAGGATTTGGTGCACCAGAGTAACTTATGAGGGACCTCAGAGTGTGTGTGCATGTGGAAGGGAGCATCTGGGTATGATACAGGTCAAATTTAATTCTCACACTACTGTGAAGGCAATTTTTTATTTCTTGTTGAAGTGTGGAGTAGACTGAACTGGACCAATGGAAATTCCCTCAAGTCTTTTGACTGGTGTGACAGTGGAGTTCAATGCCTGCCTGTGATCAGATAAAACCTGAAGCTTGCTACACGGTCTGAGGAAAAGGAGTCCCACAAATCTGTCCATAAGTTTGAGTTGCTTAAAAGGACTTCCTGGGATTGAATCTTTGGTTTGCTTGCCCATCATTTTGCCAGGTGACGTGAGATGTAGTTTCAGTGCCTGAGTTCAGTGCTTTCAGAACTAGACTGAAGATTTTTTTGATGAAAATCCTCTTCAAGCTTTAAAGGGAAAAGCTGTGGTTTACTATCAAATCTTCTCCCCAGCACAAGGTTTGTCCCAAAAGTGCTCTCAGAATGCTCCCACTCTTGCTGGCACCAGATCAGTTTGACACTGGCAGGAGGCTCAGGGTGCTACTGGGAGCAGATCAGTGACCACCATCCTGTGCCTGGGGAAGGTAGCATGGGGTCAGGGTCAGCTGCTGGAAGGGAAGGTAGCCTGAAGGTTAAGGGATGCAGAGCATCACTTTTGTTTCAGCTGCAAGGTCTGTAGCATCTCCCATCAGTGGAACTGGGAGAAGGGGCAGGAGCGATGTTTTGGAGGTTTTGGTGGTGTGGGGTGTAGCTGTCCTGCTCCTTCCCTCCCCATGGCAGCTCAGTGGGGACAGGAGCCATGCTCAAAGCAGTTTGCTCACCCCCACGGTGACAGCAGGAGCATCAGTGCTGTGTGTGGAGATGGAGCACAGCTGCTTGGAGCGGGTGACAGATGAGAGAGCTGCTGCCATGGCCTCCTCAGGCCTCTCGGCAGCGATCCCAGAGCCGCTGCCTCAAAGCTGCAAGGGGGGAACAAGGTCTGGGGAGGGGGTGCAGGGAAGCCAAGGACCCACGAGCTGGGGCAGGGTGACCTCTGAGCTGTCTTGTTCCCTCAGTGAGGGCAGCAGGGCAGGGAGGGGAGTCAGTGTTTCCAGTCTTGGCTTTTACACTTTATTGTTGCTGCTTTCAGCAAATTGCTTTGGCTGGAGGAGCTGTGGGGGGTTGCAGACAATGGCTGCTCACATTTTCCAGCTGTCAGATGCTTAATGACATTAACTCCCCAGCCTCCTGGTTTTTTTTACTGATTTAATTTATTTTCTTCTCTCTGGCACAGCCAGATGAAGTGCTTCCAGCAGCCAGATAGACTAAATCCTGGCCTCCAGCAGCACTGCCCTTCCCCTCTCAGGGACCCTGCTCTGCCAGGCTGCCCTCCCGCAGCAAAGGGGTTTCTTGCTTATTGGAAGCAAAGTGCCAAACATCTGAGGTGCAGTGGGGATCCCTGGACTTTACCTTCCCTGCAGGAGCTGTAAATGTGCATTAACCTGATGGGTGTGTGAGAGGGAAGTGTCTCCTCCTTAAGAGCAAGGAAATAATTCGTTTTGTGTATGGAAAAGGCATCTATTCTCTGCACAGACTGCTGAAGGCAGCAAAAGCCACGGGGTCTGAGCATCCCAGAGAAGGGGAGGGTGCAGGGGTTTGCCAACTCCATGGCCCTGCTCACCCACAGCCACCAGTGTCCCTGCCTTTGACCCTTTGAAGGCCCTTCCTGCAAAGGCTGGCAGGTTCCCATCGCTCTGTGTCAGTCGCTGGGCTGCAAGGTCAGTGGAGCCCTGGGCAGGGTGAGGCTTGAGCCTCACACCCTGGTGTCTCCAGTCATTTTCTTGAGCTCTGCTGTGCTGGTTTTGGGTTGAAGGACAGCTGAGCTGGGAACTGTGCTAAGCCTTGCTGCAGCCCAATTTGTTCAGTTATTTTTGTGAATTAACAGATAATTTGCATTCAGCTTTTCCTGGGGGTAAGGGTGATCGGGGAGAAGACAGCACAAAGAGAGAAAAGGAAAAACACCTTTGAACTCTGTCCAGCGGCTTGAATTCTGGAGCTGAGGAGCATCGCACCACTTCTAAACTGATCCTTTCCACCTAGCTTTGACTCCAGGCATACAGTTTGCCCTTGTTATAATATATGCATTATATATAAGTGCATGCAGGTCTGCAGACAGCTGGCATGCTGTCACAACATGCTGCTGCCATGTGTGAGCATGCCTGTGCGTTTAGATGATAAGAGCTGTAATGCTTGAGGAAGCTTTGGCCTGGGAACATCCTGAAGACTTACAGTGCCTTTATGGCCCACTGTGGGGTGTACCTGCTAGGTGTGTGCTCTCATATGCATTCTGCTTCCCTCCCATCATGTGCTCTGGATTCTGCACAGGATCTGCACGAAAAAAGAAAAAAAAGTTCATTAAGTCATTTGGGAACACTCTAGAGAGTTTCAGTAAGTTGCTTCAATTATTCTTTGGTATTCCTGCTGGTTATTTTCTTTTTTTCTTTTATAATGCCATAGCAGTAGACCGTCACAAAAAGTCAGTGCTTTAGTTTATAAATCAGTGTACAGGCATGTTAGCAAACCCTTCCTGCCCCACAGAGCCCAGGCTCTGTCTGGGCTGTGGGTTGGTGGAGTGTGAGGGACCCAGCATGGGACAGCCACAGCACCAAAGTCGGGCAAGGTCTAAGCTGTCATTCTGTGTAGCAGCAAGGAGATGTCCTCTCCAGGTTTTGATTTAAGAGCTGAGAGCCTGTGGGTCAGGCTGTTGAGCCAAAATTCATAATTGGAGTTAAATGCCAGCAAAAGCGTCTTTTCTCCCCTTTGCACTGAAGGAAATGCACTTTAATGGTTCTCAGAGGTAGCAAGTGAGGATGTTCTTCCCCCAGCCATCAGAGTGGGCAGTGGGGCCATCTGGCTCACGTTTCCCAGGGGCTTGCTTTAGCTTGCAGACACTTGCCAATTTACCAGCAGTGCAAAGGCAGGACTGTGGGAGGATTCCTATGGGATGGAGAGTAGGAGTTGATAGCTTGTACCTCCCAGACCTCCCAATGTGCAAGAGAAAAACTCAAGTATTAAGGGCATTTGAGGGTTGTCATTCATGCAGACCTGACATTATTCCAGTCCACTTCACCCGAGGCTTCTCCTTTTTGCACCGTTTCATTTTCTGCTTCACTGCCAATGAAAGCAATATGCTATTTTGATATTATTAGTGGTGGAAAGCCTCATCAGCCCTTTTCTTTCCTTGACAATATCTGCCCTGCCTGCCTGAGAGCTGATCCACCCTGCCCTGCCAGTCACGCAGCAGGATTTCCCAAGGGCTGTGGCACAGCATCCTCCTCCCTTTCTTGATGTTTTTCCCATTTACCAGGCACCGAGGGCTGTGGGAAAAAGTCAGGCTGACTTTTTCATCCTCCTTGCTCTGAACTGACACATACTGAAGTCATTAACTTGGCTATCAAATCTCAGCTGTGGGCTGAAACTTGGCAAAGAAGGTTTTGGGGCAAAGTGTGTGTGGGACAGGATGTAGTAGAGCTTCCTGTAGGAAGCCACCTGGATCAGGGACATAAGCAAGAGGGGTCATCATCACCATGCCTTCAGATTTCTTCACAGCAATGGGATTTATGGGCAGGGCACTCATCCTAGTTCAGATTTCTTTCACCAGTATTTGTGGGCTTGTGGTTCATGCTGATCTGCTGTACTTCTGACCCCTTCTTGCCAGCTAAACACATGGTTGAGTCTTGTTAGGGTCATTCATTACAGCAGTCAAGGTACAGTAATAGAAATATGGCTTTCTCCCTGGGAAGCTTCAGAAGTGCCCCTCTCCCCATCTGCAGATTTGGTATTACCATCCAAGAAAGCTGTGGAGTTAGGCTGTTAAGAAGCAGGCAAACCTGGAGCACCTGGTTTGGGGCCACTTCACCTGGGGCTGTATTTTGAGCTCCCCTTAGCACTAGGAGATTTGCCATTGACTGTCATGGCTGTAAGTTTTGATATTTTCCTGCACCTGTGTGTGAGCCCAGAACCATGGAGCCTTACACGCAGTAGCTGGGGAAATACTTGGGGCGTGCATTACTTCTTCTACTGTTCTACAGCAGAAGGTAGGGAGGGAAACCCACCCAGCACCAGTGTGGTTGGCTGCACCCCATGAAGTGTGGTGACTCACCCATACAGGGCATTGGCCTGCCTGCTGTGGTCAAATGCTGGAGAGGGCGTTTCCCTCTGGTAGAAGAAGGGACAGAGCCCACCTGTGTGTCAGTGCAGCACCACACCGTGCCCTGACACCTCTCACACTTTGCACACCCTGCTTCCCTGCTGGATGCAAGTAAGGAGAGCTGAGGAGGATATTCTTTCATTTTGTTTCACCGGCTTTCTAATTTGGTCTGCCTGTCACTTCCTTGCTCCAAAACTACTTATTTGGCAGGGTTGGGAGTGTGAGTCATGGCTGTGGCCCAGGATCCTGCCTCCTGCTCTGGCCAGCAGCACTGCAGCTGGGGCAGAGCAGATCTGCTGCTGCTGCTCCAGTGTGCCTGCTTGCTGCAGGGCATGGAGGCACTAACCTGGGGCAGGGGAGAGTGTAAATTAATAGGTTAATGGGCGAAACCACTTGTCTGATGTCTGAGCCCAAACGGTTTCCTAATGTACTGCTTTCCAAGGAGAGGGTTGTGTGCATTCACTTGGTAACTTCAGCAAACTTCTCCCAGAGGCAGGCTCACTCTCAAAAGAAAAAGTTGGTGGGAGATGCATCTCCACAGAGCCTGTCTCTAGTATCATGGGCTGGGAGATGAAACTGGATTCTAAAAGGAGATATTCCTTAGAGATTGAATGGGCTTTGCAGAATTTGTGCTGAATAGGGGTAGCCTTTCCATCAGGCTTGTAGGGGACACAGGTTTTGTTCTTTCTGCTGGTATCTGTCTGTGTGACTTGTGCTGGACCCACTGCTGGAAGAAGAAATGCAGTTCCAGTTGGCAACACAATGAGTACAAGGTTTCCTGGAGATATCCCTTCTGGTTTCCATCCTGGCAGGACCCTGTGGGCCAGTCTTCAAGGATTTGGCTCTTGCACCCCACTGCTGAAAAATGCAGAGAATGTAGATATGCAGACCCTTAGAAAAACTGCCCAGCAATTTTGTTGGTGAAAATGCCAGTACCTGCTTCTGGTAAGAAAGGCAGGGAGAGAGGAAAGGAGCAATATTTTGTTTCTGGTGCATAATGTTAAAAGCAAACAAAAAGCTCCTCTTAGGGATAAAAGAGACTCTCAGAAGTGCTGTAGCCTGCTTGAGACATGCAGAACTTTGTCCACAACCTTGAGGACTTCCAGGCCAGCTTCAAGCATCGCGTGTGTTGGCCAGACAATGAACCCTTTGAACACACTTTGGGTCAGAGTACTGTTTTCTTGGAGGGGGAAAGGGAAGGGAGGCTGATGCTTTGGTCTTGTATCAGCAGCCATCTGTGGTGAGCCGCAGATGCTTTCGGTGGATGGCAGGGCTGGCTGTGGCTTCTCTGTGCAGGCTGCTTCTTGAGGCACTGAATCCACAGCAGTGGATCTGCTGCAGAACCATTGGTGTGCAAGACTTGAAGTGCCTCTGCCCTAGCTCTGTGCTTTCAAAGAGAGCTTTTAAACTAACGTGGGAGCCTGTGAAATTATCCTGCTGCGATGTGTCAGCTGTTGACACAGCAACATGACAGTATGTCAACACTTATTTCCTGCTTGAGGGATCATAAAGCCTTTTTCCATGGTTTGGGCCCATCTGCTTTCCAAAAGTGAAAGTTTATTTTATCTCTCTCACCCTCATTGTTCTCCTCTTCCAGACTTGGCCTCTGGTGCCTTTCCTGAACCTTGCTCATGAGCTCTCTGGGGTGAGGTGAGAGAAGGAATTACCCACCTTCTCCTACATGTTTGGGGCTGCACTGGCCCTGCTCTGAGACATCTCTGTGGATCACTGTCATCTGCTGACAAAGAAGACTATTCTGTGCAGTTAATGGGTACCTAAGTCTGACCCCTTTGCCTGAACAGCCTGGGACCAGAAATGTCACCAGGCCAGCTGACCTGTTGGTTGGTTGACCTGCTCTATTGAGCATGAGACAAAAGTGAGTGATATGGCACATGAGAAACAGCAGTTGCTTTGCAGCACTGGTTTGAGCATCCAGGCATGGTGGGAAGCCCTCAGCCCATACCTGAAGGGGAGTTTGAATCTCTATTGCAGTGGGAAGCCCACACTGTCCTGGGCAAACCAAGGGGTGCAGCTCTTGAGACTTTGGCCCTCCCTGGTGCTTCACTCAGAGCATCTCTTTTTTCCAGGAGTCTTAAGCTGCTACTGCTGTTGTTGGTCTGGTATAAAATCCAGCCCAGGGTTTATGGAGCTTGTTGTCTCTCCTGCCCCATCACAGACAGAGCTTTTGCTGCTGCATCTGTCCCATAAAGCAGAGCCTTTTCCCCTTGCCAGGGCAGGGACAGGCCTGTGCGCTGGGAATCGGACATATGGGCGGTCTCATGGTAAATCCTTTGGAGAGCTGCTGAAGGAGCTTGGCTCAGGTCTCGTGTCAAGTAGGATGAGAGAGGGGAACGCCTCCAGCTTGTTTGTGGTCTGGCAGCCAGAGAACTTTCTGCTGCTGTCACTGGAAACCAGGGTTCTTTTTTACATTTACGTCATTCCTGGAACGTTTCTGCTGCGAGTGCCTGTGCCACAGCCCGGCACCGTGAGCGCTCCAGAGCATCTTGCTCCAGGGAAGTGCTCCCCAAGAGCAGGAGGGGAGGGATGCTGTCGTCATAGGAAGCCCCTGTAAATAATAACCCAGAGAGCTGAATGCAGCACTGGTGCTAACTGTGCAAGTCTGCCCATGGCGCCGTTTGCCAAGTCACCACTTAGGTCATGCAGATTTTATTCTGTGCCCCAGATTTATTTTGGATGGAAAGCCACGTGTTTACAGTGAAGTTACACCTGCAGGGATTTATGTTTTGAATTAGCTTCAGCAATGACCAAAACACATTTGTCAAAAGTTCTGCATAGTTGTACTTTTTAAAGCACAAATCTTTCCTTTTTTTTTTCTTTTTTTGGTAGTGTTAGAAGGATGCTCTGCTTTTTTAACAGTAGTCTGATCTGGGAGCAGATGAATGTTTTTCCAACAGCTTCTTGAAATGAACAGCTGTTGTGCACTAAGTCAAACAGAAGGGTTTTGTGGAAACTAAGTCCAAAGTGATTATTTTTAAAACCAAAATTAGATGCGGTATTATGGTTAGGTGCACGTGCCAGAGACTGAGTAAATGTAACAATAGGCTTGTGATTTAGTCTTCACCCTATTTAATCCGTCAGTAGTTGGCTGTAAATCTCTGTTTAGAACGGAAATGTTGGGAAGTGCTGCAGCTCCTGTGCTCTCCAGCCCAGGATGCTCTGAGCTATTGTTAGAGGTGCGTGGTGGCAGATCCTTCTCACTGGCTGTGATGGGATTTCTCAGGGCTTGTAGTTTCCTCTCAGGGGTTTGGGGTGGGTCACATAGGATGTCATTACATCCTGCCTGCCTTGCTGCCCTCTGTGACTTTCTGTCTTTGCCTGTCTCAGTTGTCACCCTGGATTGTATTTAACCAAGTTAAAGGATCTTTGTGAACCAGATGATGATTAGTATCCTTACCAGAAGTTTTGTTAAAATACTTAGCTATATTTTCTTTTAAAAATCCCTGCACTGACATATCTGTTTCATCACGCATTCTCTTTACTGTGCCAGGGAAAACCAGACCTGGTACCAGTGAGAGAGAGACCGGTTCGGTTCTGCTGCTCCAGGCCAGGAAAAATTTAGTGGCGTGAAGTCTGCTAGATGGCAGACTTCCTCTGCCTTCATCCATGTCATGTGCTGCCATTGAAGCTGCTAACAGGTTTTATTTTCTAAATAAATAAATTTTTTTAAGGGTTCCTGAGTTTGCTGATTGGGTTTTCAACAAAATGGAAACATTTGCAGAAAGCAAAATGGTGAATCAACATCTGGCAATTACCTCAGCCACTATATTTTTTGTTCTTTCTTGTGGATAAATGCAAAAAAGAATTTAAGTGAAGTCTTTGTGCACATAAAACCCTCACTGTCCAAGCATGATTGATTAGGGACGCTTGCTGTTTCCCTAATTCTCTTTCTTAATCTTGGCATCATCCACATTTTCCATCTTAGCTATTTCCACTGGAGATGAAACGCTTCTTTGCAGAGGGGCAGGAGACACCCACCCACGTCGGAGGCTCCTCAGACAAACGGGTCAGTGTTCCCTGCAATCACGGGGGGAGCAGGAAGCCACCCCCTGGCCACAGCTCAGGGCAGCAAAGCCATAGAGAGCCTGACCCTATTTGACTTCTCTTTTCTAGATCTCAGTCTCTATAAACAGCTTTATATGGTATTTGCCTTTCAAAGAGGAACCAGGGTGTGGATGGGAACGATGACAAAGAGCCACTTATAAGGACTGAGTGAGCTCTTACAGGAGTCCAGTGCATAATTTTCAGATCAACAGAAAAATCTTGCAATGTCCTAAGCCCTGACATGTCATCTGAGGTATTTAAATGTTGTCATTCAGCCTCCCAGCAGTTAGGGCCAAAAGGTTTGTGCTCCTGTTTAACAGGGAAACTGAGTCATGGGGGTACTTGGTGCCTGGCAGAAGAATTCCCAGTAAATCAGAACCAGAGCCAGCAATTGGAAAACACTGGCTTCTCAGGGAGCATGACTTCAGCTGTGTCCTCAGCAAGGGCAGACAGCTCCTCATTTTTTGCATAGTGGAGCACAGCTTTGCCCCAGACAGCAGGTACCGTCTCTCATGGTGCCAGGGTGATGTCAGTGCTGGGGCTGCAGCGGGGACACAGAGTGTGCCAGTGCCGTGAGTGACAACAGCCTGTGCATCCTGTGCATCCCTGGGGGACACACCGCTCCCCAGGAATCCTGCTGCATTCCTGCCCGGCTCCCCACGGGCTCTGGGCTGCAGATCATCCTGCAGCAGCTGGCAGGGCTCCCTCTGTGGAGGGCTGCCATCCCTCCCTGGAGCTGCACCAAGCAGCTGCTTTCCCCATCTCAGGCAGGCAGAGCAACGCAAGCAGTGATGGAATAAACACCTGTGCCATGCCTCAAGTGACATGTGCATCCTTCAGGATGTTGCTTCCTGGTGCTGGTTGAGAACTGAGAAACTGAGGAGCCGGTGCTTGGGTAAGAGACCAGCAAAGGTCATCCATCACCACAGATGCTTTTAAGCCCTTGATGTGAAGAAGGTTGTGGAGGAGTGTGTCTGTACAGGGTTTCCAGCAAGCAGGGCCACAAGGGTGTCAGAGGTTGAACACTGTATGTCTTTAAGTTCCTCCAGGCTGTGGCTGGCATCCAGCCTGGCTCTATCCATATCTGCCCCCAGTGCAGGAATCTGTGCAGACCAAGTGCCCAGTCTGTGCACTGCTCTTGCCCAGGGTAGTGGTCTGTGTCTTATTTCCAGCTTGTGGCTGTGAGGAAGAAGGGTGAAGGTACACACCTGTAGGAGAGCACCCAGAGTCAGAAATGTGGGATGTGGCGCTGGTCAGCCCTTTGCAGAGGGCACATCTCTTGGCTGCTTTCAAGGACAGACATGTGCCCACTTCCTCTTGGGTCACTCACTCCTTTGGCCACATGTGAACCGGTCCAACTGGGAGCTGACACATCCCACATTCATTCTACTAATTCTTGTGAAAGGAAAGCCGCACCACTGGGAGGACCCACTCCGCCTTTCTGTAAGCTCTTTACCAAGCCAGGATAACAGGATTAGTGAGAGTGCCTGGAAGCCTCAGTCAGAGGAAGCACAACTCCTTAGCTCAAGTCTCCTCACCTTTGTTCTCCAAGCAGGTTTGCCATAAGTCGCTCCCATTGGATGCAGATGTTTGGCAACCCTCTGGAATGGGCAGCAGCTCCTGGGCAGCTCACAGGGTAAAAGTGACACTGCTGCAGCAGCAGATCTTGTGATTTGGTGCTAATGACTCTATAACTCCATTACTGTGCATTTGTAGGCGGCTTTTTATACACTAATTAACCCACAGTTTGATTTGATGGTGATACTCTGGGCTCTATTATGAGTGGGCAATTGTAACTCAACGTCCCAGTGGGCCCCATGGCACAAAGGAGGGGTTTGAAAGCACCGCTCTGTGTGCAGCACATTTGGCAAAGGCTCCTTCATCCCACCGCTGGATCGAATGTCCTGGATCGAATGTCCTGATAACGGGATGGAGCTGTGAGGGCCTGTTTGACTCCTTCGAGGAATGGCATTAGGAACCGGCAGCCCCGAGGTCTGGTTCTGATTTGCTGTGAGACATCAGACTCCTTACCTGCAATTCAGGGAAAATAATACCTCTTTGCAGGGGCCTCGCAGCATTCAGCTAAGATTAATAAGGGAGGGAGGGGAGATGAAATATCTGTGGCATTTTGTTGTTATTATTAATGATGTAGAGTGAAGCCAGAGCATCTCTGTGAATGATCACTGCATTTTCCTCTTGAGATCTGGCTGTGTTTCTTCCCTCCCCTACCCTCTACTAATCAGAGCAAAGTTAAACATTGTAGTAGAAGGGCTCAGAAACCAGCATTTCTCAGTGTCTGAAGAAAAAGCGGCACGTTTCCTGGGGTAATTAGGTCCAGGCTCTCAGGAAATGAAGGCTGTCTAGCTGATAAGTGTTTAGTAACGATTACCAAGCCAAGGCTGGGGAAAGCAAGCAAAGTGTTTTCATTTCAGAAGCAGCAAATCCAGCTGAGACTTGTGGTGTGTGTCATGTATGGAGGCAATTGTCCAAGTGGTATGTGGCCTTGCCTACTGGAGCATGAGCCAAATCTGCCCTGGTGTAACTCCGCAGGAGCCTCTGGAGCTGCACCAAGAGCCTGAACAGCAGAGCACACTTCTCCATACAGTGCCCCGGGGCTGTCAGAGGTGTCAGTCTGGGGTCTTGGTGTTACTCTTCTCTCAAAGCCAGCAATTCCTCTCTCAAATTAGTAACAGTGCTCATCATGCTGGGGGAGCCGGAGGAGGGTAAAAGTCACATTTGCAAGGGTAGAGTTACACCTTCTCCAGATGAAATACACGTTTCTTTAGTGGTGCTGGGTAAACGGAACGTGGCAATGCCTGAAGGTGGGTTCTTCAGCATGCTTTTGTTCCGTGTGTCAGCTCTTATGAAAGGGAACCTCTCCTCCGGAAACTTCAGGGTCAGATTTTGCAGAGAACGTGTCTGGCAGTTGCTCTGCTGTGAAGTCAGTGTAGTCCATCCCATGCCAGCATACTCATCCTGTCAACAACCCTTGAGACCCAGTGTGCTCTCAGTGTTCTGGATGAGAGGGTGGGTTGTGGACCCCTTCCCCTGCCCTGTTTCGTGTCCCTTCATTTCAGAAGATGCATTTTGGTGGGAAGCCCTATCCCTGTTTATTCAGAAGGGTTTGAGTTTTACGAACATTGAGCATTGGAGGAACCTGAGGAGATTTGCAGTGCTGCTGCAATGCCTCTTGCTTTCCTGAGGAGTCAACATGTGCTTTGCAGTAACTTCCACCTTTTCTGAAAACTCTAACATAGCCTAGTGGTAGGTCTTTCTCAACCACACATGTACTCTGGTGAAAATAATACACTGATGTCTTAAAATCTCCTAAACCCCTTATTTATTGCAGCCTGTATAAATGAGTTCTAGAAAGGATTACACAACTCCATGGAGGACAGATCCATCAGTGGCTTTTAAGCACAGTGGTCCAGAGGCAGATCCTGGTTCAGGAAGCCTGTAAGCTGCTGGACATTGCAGGCAATGCCCTGTGTGTGAGGGTGAATGTGTTCCCGCCATGTCCTTGTGCCTTCCCACTGCTGTGGGAAGATTCCTGGGATACTTGAACCTTTGGACTGAACTTGGCAGCCCATACAGGTAGTATCCCTGGCGAGTCCTCTCCTTTGCTTTTCAGACCAACCAAGATTAAATTGCAGAACTATGGATATGTTTTCACTTCTTTCCTTGTACTCTCTCCCTTCCTCTGCAAACTCTCTGCTGCCAGTGCAGTGCCCTGATGCTGGCCCTGTAGTGGTGAATCAGCACAGAAATTTCTTTTCAAATATGGCAGTTTTCTGCAAACCCAACTAAGGCATAAGCTGAGTTTGCTTCCCCTTGGTGTCAGTCAGTTCCCCTCACAGTGAGCAAAGCCTACCCCCAATCTGCAGGTCTTCTTTAGACTTTTCAAAATGCTTGAATTGGAATCCGATGATTATTTAATCAGATCTTCAGTGCCCTAATGTCCATCACCATCATGATGGTTTCCATGAATTCAGCAGCTGTGAGGCATGATTCGCTGGTTTATGACTTGAGCCCTTGAAAAGGTATTCAAGAAACATTGTGTCTGGAAAAAACGTGAATTAAAACCATTTCCTTGAAGACTGTCAAGGGTTTTGGGTGAGGGAGCGATGCATAGATATGCTGTGAGTCTGTTTTCCCATTGAAATTTATGGTTTGTTTGCTTCTCCCTTTGCTGCCCCATCACAGGTCAGGGCAGGGAGAGATAACTTCTTCCTCAGATAGCACAGTCCTGTTTGCAGCTACCCTCAGGGCTCTGCACTCTGCTTTTCAAACTAAAGCTCTGGTGCTAACACCATAAACTGACCATGGTCACTGTGCGAATCAGTCAGCACCTTCTTCAGGAGAGGACTTTTCAGGCTGGCACAGGCTGTAAACCCGTTGACAAAATTCCATTTACATCATAAAAGGGCTGCAAAAAACAAGGATCATTTATCACCAGGTCGCTGTGGCTTCCTGGCTCCGGGATGGTCATGGAAAACCATGTGTGTACTGAGGAGGGCGTATTCTAGGGACACACGTAGCTGTTTGGATGTTGTTAAGTAGCAGCAGACAAGCAAATGCATTTGCACAGGAAACTTTGGCTCCCAAAGGGCATTCAACAGCTCATCATGTCTGACTCTTCTAAGAGGTGCTGAGCCATTGCTAAACCGTAGAAAGGGAGGAAAGTTCCTGCTGTAAGAATTTTTCTGCTTGTCTCAGATTTTTCTGTCGTGTTTTTCTTAAGTGTTTTAGTAATTATTTCTATAGAGATACCAGTGTGGAGACAGCTGGGTTAGGAGTCTGACCTAGTTATCAATCGGGGCAGTTTGATTAGCTGCAATGTCCAGGGAGGCAGGATGCTGGAGAAAATTCACATCTAAACTGAAAAGCTGCTTTTAACTGCCTGCCAAGTTTGTTTAGTTCTGATTTTCCCCTAAAAGCATGAGACCCTCTTCCCCTGATAGCAAAGGCCTCCCTTGCTCCTTGCCAGTGTCTTCAGCAAGATTCACCTTTCTTCTCCCAGGTATTTCCGTGACTCTGGGGACTGCCTGCCTCTCTGTTATCAGTCAGTATATCAGATTAAAAGCTCATTATTTGTCTAACAGGCAGTGGCCTGCAGGAGTGCTGGTGGTCCCTGGGGAGGGGATAGTCACATCCTGCTTGTTCCCAGCTGCTCAATTTCATTAGCCTAAAATGCCTGGGCTAATCTTTGATACTTTCCAGGTGAGCAGAGACTCAAGCTGCCACAGGGATGTTGTAACAACAGGAGGAAGGACATGCAAGAAAAAATTCTGCTGTGGAAAGCCTGTTTGGTTTTATACTGTCCACCTTTTGTTGCACTGATAGTTGTCATTAGTCTGTGAGTGTATTGCTTCTCCCATGCTACTCATCTCCAAGGGCACTGGTTAATTACCTGACCAAGGAAAACTCTGGGGTGTAGGAGCTTCATGGGTAACCATCCTCACACATTCCTGAGGGCTGAATACATCCCACGTTTTCCTCATTGAAAATACTGTTTCACACACAACTCAGCTGCTCTCAGAGTATTTTGGACAGAACTGAGTGTCTACATAGGACAAAATGCAACTCAGAGTGTGTTTCACAATCAGTCAGCTCGAAGGTTCAGTAAACACAAACACATTTACCACTGCTTGCTGTGCAGATGAATCCTGCAATGCTTCAGTGTGTTGGAAATTTGTACGGGAAGGGTCCTTCCCGCTGGGAAGTGGTTTTGCTGTGAGTAATGCCCTGCTCCTTGTGCAGGATTTGTTACACAAGTGTGCACTGAAACGTATAAAGCATAGCCAGGAACGTGTGGAAATCTTCATTCTTACATGCCTGGGAACAGTTCAGGAGGAGCATGTCAGAGAGGGAAGGAAGGGAGAATGTAAGTGTCAATCTAATTCGCTGTCTCGATGCAAAATGGCCCTTTCAGACAGGGTTATCCAGTCAGTCTGCTCAGCATGGACTCATGCACACATAAAATAATGCCAGCATGGCTCAAGTGAGAGATTCGTTAAGAAATATGATTTCTGTCTTGATTATTTAAAATAATTTTTTCCATGAAGAATATTGAAGTGGTGTGTTCAGTTTGATTTTAAATTTCCAAGTATCTCCCACTTTCTGGAGAATAATTCATCATCTAATCAGCTCTTTTGACCATGTACCTACCAATCCAGCTATGTTTGTGTCTTGAAAATTGCTTGTTGGAATACCAAAAAAACTCCAAACCTTTTCTAAATTTCCTTTCTCAGGAGAGATTTTCCCTGTGCCAATTGTCCAAATTTGTTCTGTTTTGGATTTGGTCTACCAGAGTGAGTTGTAGGGAGCAGCACACAAGCTGGGGTGGTCTAAGAGGAACTGTCCAAAGCAGGCTACAGGTTGTCTTCATTTTGAAAATGAAAAAGACCTCTGAAAAGATACATGTGGAGTCTCCAGGAGTGCATCATTATTGCCCCTCATCACAGCAGTAGCAGGGATAGGAGTCAACCCTGTTTATCTTGAGTTGGAAGACAAGAAACTGGTGAAAAGTTTGGAGAGCAGGGGATGGTGTGGTACAGAACTTAGAGACAGCCTCACACCTTTGGCTCTTGGTACCTATTCCCTGCACTTGATTAAGGTCCTTTCCTGCCGTGTACTTGCCTCGCTCTCTGATTTTGGTGGTTTTGTGGGGCCAGTGGGTGCCATGGTGGGCTGCAAACAGCTCAAGGATCATTCTGCAAATATGTGACCCATCAGCAGAGGAAAAATTTCCTGATTAATTTCTCAGGAGAATTTCTTCCTTCTTATTTGCAATAATAAAATAGTTGAGGCAAGGTCAGATGCTATTTATAGCCATCTCACTGCTGCTTGCTCCTACTCGCCTGGGCAGTAAGCTCTGCACAGACACAACGAGATTAATCCTTCATGACACTGAACCTTTTATTTCCCTTGTTGTGCTTGCAGACTCCAGAGCCTCCTTCCTCTGCAGAGTCCAGTGCACTAAGCCTTCAATACAACACAGCAGCAGTGGAGCCATGGAAAAGTTTAGAAAAACATTATCTGTTCAGCAAACCAGGGATTGTCTGCGAGGTTGGAGACTTTGGTTTCTAGGTCAGCTGAATGGTTTGAAATTTTTCATCACAAGCTCCATGCCAAGCTCATACACTGTGGAATTAACTGAGGTCATGTGCAGGTAGGTCCAGTCCTGGCATGGCAAGAAATGCTGAGCACTCTGACATATTTTCCAGTATATAAACCTTACTTCATTTCCCCTCAAAAACAAAAGTTTTAATTGAAGCTATATCTTATGTGATGAAGAGACCTTAATATAGAAGCAGGTTCGATAGGACAGTCTAACACAGAATGCATGACAGCTGCCAATAATCTGATATTAAGTTTAATGCAAGGGGAACTCATTATGAAAAATAGTCTGAGGTCTTGGTTATATCACACCTGTGACCTCTCATCTCAGGCAGTCAGAATTGGTTTGATTTGGCTACATTCTCTCTAAAATCCTCTGACTTTTGCACCTCTTTCATCCTTGTTTTTGCTGTAAAAAGCTCAGGGTGAGCTGGGAGCAGCTGAATACCTGTAGTTGCTCTGGCTACAGCTGCTTCTCCCCATAAGCTTCAGTGTGTCAGTGCTCAACACAAGCAAAGTGATGGTGGGAGGGCAGCCCTGGCTGCGTGAGCTGATTGTACAGCTGTGCAGTGCTTGTCTCACTGGCACCCTGCCTGTTCCACTTCCTTATCCCCACTGCCAAGCTCCAGAGAGCAAACTTAAAGGACTGAAACTTTTGGGTCGTATCTGAAGCCATGGTGCTGCTGTGAGGCCTTTTCCCTAGGGAAGGGGACAGGAGTTTGTGCCAGCTTGCTGAGCATCTGGCATGAGAGGGGCTTTGGTAAGAATTCATTTGCAAGTAGTGAAGGCAAGTGTGAATTCAGAACATGTGCACATGGAGCTGAGCCAGTCTGAGGTGTTTGGGGTGGGTGTTAGCAATGAGGTGAATCCTCTGTGTTTCTCTTTGGGGGACACAGCAGCCGAAGTGATGGAAAAATCAAACAGCAAGTTGTACATGTTTCAGTGAGACAGCTTGTTTCTTAAGCCCAGGTGGTTGGTGACTGTGGCATCACAGGTACAAATCAGCTTGCTCAGCATGGAGTTTGCTGACTTAAACACATCTTAACAGGTCCCAGAATGATGATGAACAGTAAGGGTCTGTTAGTGTTATGTTATGTGTCACCATGCAGCCTGTGGAGGCTCCATAAAGGATTCTCTCAACGGCTATCAGTGAGAATTGGGCTCAATTGTCTAGTGATGGTCAAGATGCTCACTCAAGGTTCTTTCTCTAGCCTTTGTTCCTGCACAATGCTCCACTTACAGCAGCCTTTCTAATCCAAGCCACCTCTGCAGGCTGGAAGCCACAATCCCACCGAAGCCCAGCCAGCACTGTCCCAGATGCAAGTGAAACTGAGCCTTTACAGTTTGCTGAAATTCTTTCACCTGAGGTTCTGCTGCTTAAAATATTTTTTCCTATTTTTCTGTGAAATGAACCACTCCTAAATCTCAATGAGGAAAATAAACATCTTCCAGCATCAGAACCCAGCAGCACTTACGTGTTGTGTTTTCCCCTTCTTGGCTCTAGATGTTGGCATGTTAAGATCAAGATGGACAGGGCAGGGTGTTCCCAGGGCTCTCTCAGTGCTGCTGCTCTGATTTCATGTGTCTTCTCTGGCTGAAATACACAGGGTTTGGTGCAAAGCTGCAGCAATGGTCCAGCGATCTCATTCCAGTGGGGTGAGCAAGCAGACCTTTGAGCACATACTGAAGTTGTGAGTCTACATTTGTCATTTTTTCCTTGCTGATTTTCATTCAGCAGTTGTTGTACAAAGATCAAAATCTCCTTGTGTTACGTGCTTGCACATGCTTATGGCCCCCAATAATAAATAAACAAAATTACTACTCTGTGGGAGAAATGCTGTTATTTTTATTGTTATTAGCTTAAAACAATGGAAAACCAGGCACAAAGAAAACAAAATTGTTTTTTTCCAGTGGCTGCACAGTGAGATTGTGACAGGGCCAGGAACTGAGTCCAGGTGTCCTGAGTCCCAGCCCAGACCTTTAAGCACCAAAATATCCCGCTCCTTGTGAATTCAGAGTGTTTTGGCAAAAGTTTCCCCAGAATGTTTCATAACTAATGTCAGAGCTAGACTCTGAACGTGTCTTACCAGTTAGGAATTTTGCTTTTATATACACTCACCCACTTAAAAACTCCCCCAAACTTAGCAGCTGTTGGCTTCTTTGTGTTACTTGAGTGTTTCTAAGGCAAATATGGAACATGATAAATTGAAAAGCGTTGAGTTGAAATGTTCTGCTTTGAGTCTGCTTAGCAAACTCCAAAGGTCATCTCTGCTGTGAAGAGCCAGCAGGACAAGACACAGTGTGAGCCTTGTTTGAAAGGGATTTTCTATTGTCTAGAAATCAGGCTTGTCACATTTCACAGGGGTGGATGTTATCCAGAACTAAGCCCATCCTGGGATCTCTGACAGTTTTTGACAGCTTCTGGAAAGGATCTAGAACTAAGGGGAAAAAGAACATCCCACAACAGACTATTGCAGGTTGTGTCTTGAGGGACCACTTCCCCTTCTGAGATGCCTTCAGTCTCTTTTAAATCTGCACAGGCAGGGTGTTGTTTGTGAATAGAAGTCTGTGGTGTGAAGGAATGCAATTCCCCCAAGCAGCTCAAATCGTGGCTTCTTAGGAGCCCTCTGGATCAGGTCAGCAACTTGTGTATCTCCAACAAACCTCTTGTTCCATCTTGACTGTCCTAATTACCAGCTGCAGTGGCATTCCTGCAGACACTCAGCAGGACCTGAAAATTCCCATTGTGAGATGCTCTGGTCAGTCCTTTATTCCATATTCGATGGTGTCCAGCTGCAATGAACTTTTCCAGAGTGGAATTATGTTGAAATGATCTGTTTCAAAATGGAATGTATGTTTCTGAATAGGAATGTCTCTTTAAAAAAAAAAATACTTCTGCACTGAAGGGGTTTTGGTTTTTTATGTGCTGTCTCAGTTAAAAATTTCTTACAGTCATTTTTCATGCCTGCTGGAAAGCCAAGGGATTATTATGGAGAGTGGTGTCCTTTGGAAAACTCCAGATGAAGGACTGGAATAGATGTTGTTTTTGCAGTAAAATCTGGCTTCCCTGCACATGTTGTCAGTACAGAGATAATCCTTAAAAACTTCTGAAGTTTACACAAGGCAAATTTTTTGCGTTTCTGTGGGCACTGTAGCACAGCTGTGCTTTGGTGTGCAGACCTGGGGAGCAGGCTGGGATGCCGTGGCTTTCACCTTCTTTTTGGGGATATTCCTGTGTGCTTCTTGGACTGTCTCTACCCTGGAGCCTGTCTGCTCTGCTGCAGGATGGCAGGGTGTGAAGCTCATGCTTTGCTGCAGGTCTCTGTTCTCGTTCTGCTGGTGGGATTTGTCTGCTGGGTGCCTGTGCAGGTGAGCTGCTGTACCATGTCACATGGATGTGCCTGAGCTTGCTGGCTCTGGTGCCTCAGGAGCAGCCTCTTGGCACAGGGCTTGGTGTGGGTTTTGATGTCAAGGAGAACACTTGGACACAGCCTAACCAGGGCTAGCATTAGCCTGGCCCTGGCTGATACTTTTGGGTCAGAGTGTGGATGTGTCCCAGGGACCTCACTGCAGCTTGCTGGTACTCAGTGGTGTTGGCTTTCTTTCAGAAGCAAGTGCTTGAGTGACTTCTCTCCTGCTAGCTCATGCAGATGTTTCACCTGAACATCTGTTCTGCTCCTGATGCTCCCAGCAGCTGCCGTGGATGTTTTTAGCACTAACAGTTCTGTTTGTTTATGAGGCTTTCTCCAGGGTGAAACTAATGTCTGGTCTCAGTTCTGAATCTCTAAACCCAAAATAACTTGGTATACCAAAATAAACTTCTCTTTATACCTCTGCCACTATCAGCAGAGTCAGGCCTTTTGCAGCTATACACAGCTGAGCTTAATAAATGGTTCTGAGTCCGCATCTCCAAGTAGAAGCCCTCAGCCTGGACATAGCTCAGCCTCCAAGGCTTGTAGACAGAGCGGTCTCAGCAGCTGCTTTCTTCTTCTCTCTCCATCTCATCTTTCCACCTGGGACTGTGCAGGTGGTTGGAGCAGCTGCGTTAAGAGGATGTGCTGCTGGAAAACAGGCTGGATCTCATCACCAGTTGCAGTGACTTATCTGGCTCTCAGCAACTCCAGCTCTTTCCATTTCACTTATATGGGGCTATCCTCTCAATTCAGCTTTTTTCTTTAGCCTCTGCATTCAGGTTTTCCTTGGTTATCCCATCATTTCCCAGTCCAGTGGTGTCAAAAGGATGTCAGAGGATGCAGCATAAACTGTGTTCACCTTCCTACATCACCAACCTTACCTGGTCTTTCTAACCTTGTTACAGCTGAACAAGCTGGAGGAGGCAGCAAATGCAGCTCACACCTTCTTCATGGCAAACCCTGAGCACATGGAGATACAACAGGACCTCGAGAACTACAAGACCACATCAGGGAAGGTCAGCTTGATTGACCAGGAGGCCAGGCAGCACATGGTGAGTCTGAGTTGAAGAGGTGCCCAGCTTAAGTATCAGGAAGTCTGGAGAGGAGAGATTTAGGAGGCCAAGAGAGATGCATCTATAAATGGGGAGATTCTTACCAGTGCAGCAAAACAAACTTTCCCTTTCAGCATTTTCCCTTGAGGTAAGCCTGCTCCTGCCTTTTCAAGGCACTCTGCTCTTTGTTTGATTGCTACATCCCCAGCCTGGCCCCCCTCTTCAGAGAACTTGGGGGTCATCCATGGCTGCGAACACACACCAGCAGACAGCTTCGATGGAAGCCTCCATGACAGATCTTGGCTCCTGTGTGTTTCTTTTGAGCTGAGTTCTCCCGCCTGAGTGGGGTTCATGAACTTGAGTGGCTGTGCTGGTGAGGGTGCAGGGTGGCAGGCAGGAGTGTGTCAGCTTTTTCCACCTCCCCAAAGCAAAAGCCCAAGACAAATGCCAGGGCCACCCCCAACTTCCCAATTTCACAAGAATCAAGGGAGCAGGAGTGGCTGTTTGGTGTAATTAATGGAGGTGCTGATTAAGGGCCATTCTAAGAACAATCTTCCTAGGTCAGGACCAATCTTTTTCCTTGGCATTCAGTGTTGTTATTTGTTGGGAGGGTAAAAACGGAAAAAAAGGATTTTTTTAATATAATGCATAATCTAGGAGTGGCACTGAGAATTCCCTAAGTATGGAGGAGTTGAGAAGAGCATTTAGGCAGGTTTAGTAGGTTCCAATGGTCCAAAGGTCCACTGATGGCTTAAACACAGTTTGGTACAAGTGATTATATCTGGTAGGTATCTGGGGAGAGATTGTCCTGTCCCTGCCCCCTTGTTCCTTCTTTTGAGAAGCATCTACAGGTGGCAAGGGCAGGGTGCTGTGGTCCAGGCAGTGTAGCCTGCTCATGGTTTGTGTTCTGCCTTCCTACTTTGCAGGAGGACTACAGTGCTGGAGTGAGGCACTATGACAGGGAGGAGTACGAGCTGGCCATTGAATTCTTGGAGCGTGCCTTGAAAGGATACTACTCCGAGGATGAGGATTGCCAGATCATGTGCGAGGGACCGCAGAGATTTGAGGAGCACGAGTACCTGGATTACAAGGCTGGTCTCTACGAAGCTGTTGCAGGTGAGATCTTTTTGCATTTTTAGAATTCTCACCCTTGGCCCTGAAATGTTTTTAGTTATTGAGTTTGGGCCTTTGGCTGGATTTGGTGAAGTGTTTTCCCTTCCATCTCTGCTGCTGGTGAGTAACGCTGCAGGAGGCACCTGGAAGCCCAGAAAGTGCAAACTCAGAAGACAGTGAACTAGAACATCTCATTTTGGTCCTGAATGGAAGCTGGGCTAGAAGAATTGCATTTGCAGATGTGGGAGCATTTGCAGCTTTCCATTACAGCTTGAAGTTTAGGTGCTTTATCATTAACTGCTTCCGTTTCCCCTGTACACGTCTCGCACACCTCCCTGGGATCTAGACATTGCTGGCCTTTGTTTATGTTTTCTGTTTCTGAGAGCATATGAAAAGAGCAGCAGAGTTCTCTTGGCCATGCTCCAGAGGGCCAGGAAAATTGCCAAAAAGGCTCGCAACATGGATTTTCTCCCCATCCAAAAGGATGGATTTGTCATTAGTGGAGGCCCACCTAATTATGATCTTGACTGAAATCTCTGGAGAGAATTGAGCGTTGCTATGTAATCTTCAGATTTGCATGTGTGGCTCTGAGCCAGAGGGGATTAAAACAGTTCATTCTCAGTAGAAATGAGATTACATTTAATTAGTCAGGAGGGAAGGAAGAGCAATAAATTAAGGTTTGTTTGGTGACAGAAATCTTATTTATCTGCTTATGGTCTTGGAGTAGCATCAAGCCCTGGAATCTTGCTTCTTGTGTGGAAAATACTTCACTCAGATGCAGACTGCTTTTTGGGTTTGCATAATTCTGTTTGTGTCGAGACAGGAAATCTAATTGAAACAACCAAGAGGAGAAACCACCAGCATACCAGACGGGAAGCTACCCTGGTGGGGTTTGTTTACCCATGCGAAAAATAGAAGTGTTGGAAGGGCTGACTTGCTACCAGTGTGGCTCTCAGCTGATCAGACCTGCTTTTAGAGCCCTGACTAGGACCCCAGGGGCCACATCAAGAGAGCAGTCTTCAGTGGCAAAGCAAACCCAGCATCCTTCTCACTGAAAGCTGCTGCTCTTTGAACAGGACAAACTGTTCCTGTGCTGGGCAAGCCGGGTGCAGCCCCAGTGAGCCGAGGGGTTTCTGTGCTGGCCCATCCTGAGCACAGACAGGGTCATGGTGTGGTGGTGCTCAGAGCAGCACATCACCTGGGAGGGACAACAGGCCAGATGGTCCCTGCAAGTGCTGTGGCTTGGCCAGGGACGCCTGGGCATAACAACTCTAAACCCCGGGACCATTCAGGTACCCAACAAAACAGGGAGTTGAGGGAGGGAAATAAGATACGTGATGCAACTGCTTTCCTGTTGGAAACTCGGTGGTTCCTTCCAGGGCAGCATAATCCAAAGTTCACCCCTGGTCCAAGGCACTCAGGCACAGATGTTTCAACAGGGAGTGGGAACACTAATATACAAAGAAAAGAGAGTTTTGGTTTCTTCAAAACTCATTTCTCTCTTTAATCCCAAACTGCTTTGCTGTGCTGCTGCTTGAGGTTGAAGCACTCTCACCTTTTCCCCCCAGGGACAGATACATTTCAGTGAATTGATTCCAGTCTATATAACCCTAGTTCTAGGGCACTTTGAGAGTACCAAGAAAAAGCAGTGCTTCTCAGTGATGGATTATTTCGGATCTAGGATGCTTAAACAGCTTTAAATTACAACAATATGATTTATGTCCTTTCCCTTCTTGCTTTTCTTAATGTAATACCCTGTGTGTGTATGGTAAGTCAGATAACTACTCAGACTACCTGTCAAGAGCAAATAGGCACTGTTCTGAGTCTCCACTTGATTTCATTGCAAATTCCTCAGGCGTTTTTTATGGCAGCTCTAGGAAATGCTTTGGTAGCTGAGCACATGGTTATTTTCGAGCCTGTATTTGTTCCTTAAGGTTTTTAATGGTGTGCAGAGACAGAGCAAGCAGAGTAGATTCGTAAGTACATTGCAGCAAAGGCTCTAAAATGGAATCAGATGTCAGTGTTGGCTTTAAAAACTGTGCAGCTGGTACAACGCCTATACTGTGGACTCCCACCAATTAAGAAACTTTGTTAATGGCAGATGTTTACCATGTGTTCGTGATTCCCTGGGAGATACCTCATCTTTGAGAAGCAGCAGACATGGGGTTTTCTGCTGCCCAGATTTGCACCTCAGACCTTTCGGAGGGGGTGCAGGTGCCTTGCTTGGCCGTGCTGGAGAATCCGCACCAACCCCTCTTAGCTAAGCCTCCCCGTGCCCTCACAGGACCTTCCTTGCTGCAGGAAAGGAGAGGATTAAAGATGAGGTGAAGGAAGGGAGTCTGGAGCTGGATTTCATGTGGCAGCACATGTGGCCGCTTGTCTTCACACCTCTGCTTGCTTTGTGGGTTTGTCTCTTGGGGTTGAAGTGCTACCTGCCACCTGCAGTCCCTGCCACCAGCTTCCCTGGGCAGAAACAGCGCTCCTGCCACACAAAAGAGATGCTCAAGCTCCCTCTACAGTTGACAGAAGGAGGAAGGCCTTTCTCAAGGGGGGCAAGGCTGTAACTGCAACTCTCTCAAATTGGTTTTGGGGAGGAGCCTTTCTCTCAGTGCACACTCGCCTGCCAGACCAAAGCAGTGTGAGTTGCACATCCCTCAGCTCAGGAGTTTTATCCTCTGTCTGTCCTTGTCTCAGCACTGTCGCCATCCTTCTCAGCTCAGGCCACCTTCTCCCTCTTTTCTTGGCAGATCACTACATGCAGGTCCTGGCCTGCAAACACGACTGTGTCCGAGAGCTCGCCACACGTTCGGGCCGGATCTCACCCATCGAAAATTTCCTTCCCCTCCATTATGACTACTTGCAGTTTGCCTATTACAGAGGTAAAGGCTCTTGTACTGTTCCTCGTAGCACCTGGCTGAGTTCTGTTCATTTTGTGCAAGTTTATATTGTTCCATGTGGGAGTAAGGCAATTTCCCCCTCATGTCCACACTACAGTGATGCAGAGACGTGGTCTGAAAGAGAAGCAAATAACAGTGGAAATTGTCTCTTCAAAAGTCAGGTTGACTGAAATACAATTAAGTAGTTTTGTGAAGGTGTTTTAGATCATCAGTCAGGTTTTAAAAGACCAACCTTTAGCTTAAACATTACTGTTCTTTAAATAAATCGTGTTTTTTAGGATCCTTTCATTTGGCTTTTGATATTAAAATCCTTGGGATTTATATGTTTCACAATTTCTGAAATGAACTGATAAATTTTCTAAATTAAAATATAAGAGATATATGAATTAGCTCAAGTTTATCCCAAGATGCCAATTTTTTGCCAATTGCCAAATATTTTAAGATTCGCAGTAAAGTCGCAGGACCTGGCAGCATGGCAAAATGTCAGGAGTCGGCAGTGCTAAAAAATAATGCCAGTTGTGTGGCTCTGTGTGCTATTTTATTATGTTCTGTTATATAAAAGAAAATAGAAATCTGCTCTCTCAGGATTCTGCAAAGAGCTCTTTCCTGAAGAGGGCAGAATGCACAATGGTCAAAATTTCTACTCGGACATAAAGATTCTTCATTCATCAACACAGTAGGAAGAAAGAAGGAGGAGTCAGCAGCGTTTCATGTGTGGTGTACAGGCTTCTTTATTCCTCTGCCCAGTTAGAGGTTTAATGTGGTGGGTAAAACCCCCTGGGCCCTGAGAGATGCTGCACAGATGAGAAGCAGCTTGATGCCAGACAGTATCCACATCCTGCCCATCCAGTTGGATCCCATTTGGATACCATCTGATCTGTGCATGGTGGCAGAAAAGTCTCGTGTCTGTGCCTCAGTTTTCTTGCTGGTGAAGTGGAGTGGTTAAGACAAAGTGGCATGAAAAGAGCCTTGTGAAGTGCTGGGCTGCCCCTTCAGCTGATGGGGAGCTCAGGCTGTGCCTCCATCCCTGCAGTCCCCTCCTGGGCTCTGTGTGAGCCCCCTGTGCCCCCCTGACCACTGCTGTGTTGCTCCCCAGTCGGTGACTACGTAAAAGCCCTGGAGTGTGCCAAGTCCTACCTGCTCTTCCACCCGGATGATGAAGATGTCCTGGAGAATGCAGGTTATTACGAGGGTCTCTTGGAAGGTACAGGGGATCCAGCCACCATCAAACCCCGAAAGGTGAGAGTGAGTGACACCTGAGAGCTCTTGGTGGGAAGCTTTAGTAAAAGAATCTGCTGAAAATAAAAGCAGCTTGGCAGCTTTCCCACAGTGGGACCACTTTGAAAAGAGAAGTGGAAGTGCTGGGCTCGCTGGTGATGCTGAGGTGGTGATTTTTGTTCAAGTTCACAAGTTCAAGTTCAGAGTCACTGGTGTGGAGGAGAGGCCAGTGAACAGGATCTGCTTTAAATGGGGACTTCAGCTTAGTAAAGCCTGAGCAAGGGCAGGGAGGGCAGTGACCAACAGTGTAAACCCTTCTCTTGTCCAGTGCTCCGGAGGATGCGCAGAGGAGGAATGCAATGAAACACCCAGCAAAAGGCTGAGAAATATTTCCCAGGGGAGGCTGGGATCCCAGCATTACTCTCAAGTGTCTTAGCTTGGAGTTCAGGGCTCAGCCTGTCCTGCAGGGAGTAGCTTTGTTGTCACAGGGTTAGGCTGGGGTCAAATAACCAAACTGTGTGTGTTCCATCAACCAGCAGGACTGGCTTCCTCTCTGGTCTGGGCAGCCTTTATCTGTGGCCCTGGGGCTGCCTTCCTCACCATGCAGAAGTTCCTCCCATCCCATCACAGCCCTGTTCATACCTCTTGCACCATAAGTAGAGTGTTGGCAGGAATTGGTTTTTCCATTCCTTTGGGAACTCCTTGACTTCCAGGCAAATCGAGGTGAATTTGGTAAAGTGTTAAGAAATAAAAGCAAATTGATAAAAAGGAAAACAAGAATAATTGTTGTTTTTCCTCACAGAATGAATCTAGGAAAAAACCTTAAGTTGACAAAAACATTTAATTGTTTACAGTATTTTGAAGTTTTCTGTAACAAATGAATTGATTTTTGCTTTGCACAATACTTTTCTAGGAGAAATACCAGTGTTTTGTTTACAGACTTTTCATTCAAAATAAAGCCCTCTGATGGACAATTTCCAGCTGGCTGTGCTTTGTGGTCCCCATCCAAGCACTCTGAGTGCATCCCAGGCCCAGGCCATGGGCTCCATGTGGGGAACTGAGGCACAGTCCAGCCGGGGTCCCTGCCCCATCAGCCTGCCCCTGTTCTGCAGCTGGGGTTTCTCTGGCCAGCCTTTTGCCCAGATATTTGGAGGCTCTCCAAGGCGCTCAGGAGTTTCTTCCAGCTATGGACATGTGTTTTGGGGATTCAGGCTTCCTAAATGAGTTGCTGAACACTTTCTGTCATGTACTGAGTGCCTCAGCCTTGTTCCTGGGGCTGCTCCAAGCATCCCTCGCCCCACGGGACTTTGCAGCATTGCATGGAAACCAAACCCCTCTGAAGCAGAGGTGCATTGCCACTGTCTTGCAAAAGCTTGCCATGTGCAACTACTCCTGTTTTCCTTCTCTTTTCAGGAAGCAAAAACGCTGCTGCGGCGCCACAAGCTGGAGTCTCACCTCTTGCAGGTGGCTGCGGCCGGCCTGGGATACGCCTACACGGAGCCGGTAATGCCTGGGTGTGCTGTGGCAGGACCTGTAGGAGTTCACAGCTGTAGGACCAGCTCCCCCCCTCCCCTCTGCTAGAAAGCCAGTCCTCTGCAGGTGACTCGGGAGCTGGGTCTTGGCCTGGTTTGTTCCCTATAGGAAAATAGTGGTGGCAAAGCAAAGGCAGGCAGTTCTGGGGTGATGGAGAGGCACATACAGCCTCGTCCAGCTCTCCTGCCATGGGGTCTGTCTGAGTCCCAGCCACTGCCATGGTGATGGGGTGAGACAGAGATGCCTGGGCAAGCTGGGCTTCCTAGGTACTCATCACAATGTGCCAGTTTGGATTCACATTTTCAATCTGGTGACCTCAGGCCATTGCCCAAAGTTGTGTGGGATGGATCCAGAGAGGCTGGCTGATGTTCCTGGGAGTCAGGCAGAGCGGGTAATGCCCTGGCTTTGGCTGGGCATTAAATTAAGAAGTTTGACCTCTCTCTTTTCCCACAGAACTACTGGAACAGGTATGGCCCCCGCCAGGACGAGCACAGGTGAGCCACAGTCACCCCAGCTGAGCTGCAGCTTTGCCATTCCCCACGGTGGGATCAAGGGGATGTGCTCATGGTGGGGTACCAGCCTGCCATTCGGGGGTACTGCCCATCCACCCAGCTCACCATCATGGCTGAACTAGGGCCCATTGCCCCCTACCATTACAAACATTCCCACAAGGACCTTATTTTAGCTGAGTGCCTCAAAACCAGCAATGGTCTGGAGGGAATTTGATTGATGGGGCAAGTGGTGCTGGTCAGATTTGTTGGTGTCTGTGCTTTGCTGGTGGAAACTGTTGCTCCCATTCCCAGATGTTTGCCACAGGACAGGGTGAGGGCTTCAGCTTGTATGTTGTGACATTTGTACAAAGTACTGATCTGTTTGGGGGTTTTGTGTATTAGTTTCCAAAGGGTGCAAAAGTGCAAGTGCAAGAACTTGTGGCCAAAGTTGGGATGTTCCTCTTCTCTTTTGCTCCTCAGTGTCCCATCAAGTATCAGCAGTGAACCAGAGGATGGGCCCCGGCTGTCCCTGACAAAGAAACCCATGCCAAAGCCAGATCGAGAGCTGAAGGAGGGTAAGGCTGATGGAGATGTTTCAACAAAATCGGGATGGTTTTTTTCCTATTGCTAGAGACTACACACTGCAAAGGCTGGCCACTGAGCAATGAGAGCCACTCCTATTTAAGGAGTTCCAGTTTTGTTTAAGAGACAGAGAAGTCTTCATGCTGCCACAGCATTTCTGGGTCTGTGGATCCCAGGGCACTGCTTTTTGGACGTGTTTTTCCCACCTGCTGAGGTGACAGAGCCCTGAGATGTGGAGCTGGGAGGTTGGGTCTTCCTCACCATGGGGAAAGTGACACCAGCACACAGTAGTCTTTCCTCTTTTGGTGCTTTTAAGATCAACGTGTTCCCTGTTGTCCAGGCTGCAGAAGGAGGGATGCTGGAAGCATCTGGTCCTGATGCTTTGCTAAATGTGCTGGATCACACTGTATTAGCTTATGATTTCATGTCTTAGCTCACATGAAATCACTTGTTTATAAGCCTGTCAGCAGACACTTCAACTGATTTCAGCACATTTTCAGCAACCACAGAAAATACCATAGCATCTTCTACTAAAGACAGGATTTTTCCCCATAACAATTTTGAAAAACAATATTGTAGCCAAGCACCAAAGCAGAGTCCTTGCTGCAAAACAACAGGGTCTCAAGCCAGGAGGTGTCTTGTGTCTCTAGCAAGCCAGCTCCACAGCAGCAGGCAATTAAACCTCCCTCTAATGCAATGGATGGTAGCGCTTTTTGGGGAATTTCACAGCTTTCCCCAGCCTGTGTCCAACTGCTCAGTGTTGTGTTCAGAGTGTTGTTATCCCTTCTCTAGCCATACATAAAATAGGCAAATACCACAGTAAGATCCCAAAGATCTTGCTTAAGCCAAGAGCTGGTTGAATTACATTTGTTGGCCTGTTTGCCATTTATAACCAAGTAATTTCAGAGTCCTTCTTTCTGTTTTTATTTTTCTCTATGCTCTTATTCTGGTTTACTTGCAGAATGTTTTTGTTTACAAAGAAAACTGAAACCATTCAAAAAGAAACTGGGATTTTTGTCCATCCAGCTGCTGCCTTTCTCTGTTGTCTTTTTTTCTTTCTCTCTTTTTACTTGGAAAAAGGCCGAAAGAAAAAAGTCTGTTTTAGTTTTGTACTCTTCCATACTTCTACCCTTCCCCCCTTCCTCCTTTCTGCCAATGCCTTCACTCCCAAAAGTCCAAAGAATTCGTTAGTTTCTTTGGGGTGTTTTTCACAGAGCACAGAGACATGGAACAGGCCTGTCTCTCTGCTGATGCTTAGAGGAGGCGGAGGCAAGGAAAGCAGGCGGGAGCACACTGTCAGTGTGGGACAAGGGTTCAGTGTCCATGGCACAGAGCTGGCCCACTGGATCCCTGGGAGGAACAGAAGAAATGTTGGAAGTGGTGAGTGATGCTTCCCATGTTCATCCCTCATGTGCCTGTGGCTGGGGAAGAACATCTGAGCTGGAAAACACAGCACTGATTTGGAGCGTGCCAGGAGTATGGATTTGAGAATCCTGATTCTGATCCAGCTGCATTTGCAATAAGTGTGGTTATCAGGCAACAAAATCAGCACAGTGAACGCCAGAAACATCCCATCTTTTCCATTTCCAAGAAACCTAACTCTTCAGAAATAAAGTTGTGGGCTAATCACAGGGCTCTGTGGGTGTTACGTGTCCTCCATGGGCCAAGGAAACCTGCCAAGAACACAGTTTTGACTCAACAGGCAAGAAAAGTTACAAAAACATTGTCACAGAGAAGTTCCGTAGTGCCACATGGTGAGAGGAGCTCTGTGACTCTGTTTCCTCTATTTCATTGTGTCTCTGTGACAACAAATAATTTTCCCCACAGTTTAGATGTATTTCACTTTTATCCTGGAGAAACGTCTGGTTTAGGCTTTTATTGTTACCATTCATTTCATTTTCTCTCTTTGAGGAGATGCAAGAAAGAGACTTCAAAAGATGGTGGTTTAGGGGCCTTGCTCTGGTTTTTTGATCAGTCAAATTTGATGGGGATGGATTGGAACCTCTCATGAAAAGCTTGCAGGCAGAGGGAGGCAGCTCAGAGGCAGGATGTGAGGGATGGCAGGGACAGCCATGGCAGCTCCTTTGCCTCAGTGGAGGAGGATTGTCCTCAGAGTGCTCTGGCTCACCCACTCCCTGCCCCCATTCTTGGAGGAGAGCAGGGCTTGCTGCAAGCTCAGCACCACGTGAGGTTTTCTCTCTGTATAGAAGACAAAAAACACTGATGACAGTTGCAGAGAGTGGCTTTGCATGCCAAGCCAGCAGGATCCACACAGCACAAATGCAATGGGAGCCTACAGCCTTGATGGTGTTGACGGCTGGGCCAGAGAGCCAAGTTAGCCACTGTCCGTATCTCTCCCTGTGTCCCCCTGGGGTTTGGTGTTTCCAGGCTGTGGTCCCTGCATTTGCAGGGCAGCTGTTCAGATGGTAGAAAATGCTGATGCTCCTGCAGCAAATTGGTTTCATCTCCATGTGTTGCCATTGCTTCTCTTTCTTATGTTACTGATGGGAGGCCAAACTCTGCTCTCTGCTGTGGAGCTCTTTGCCTGTCAGCGCACCTGGGTGACTTCAGCTGGCCTCCAGCCACTGTACAAGATGTCAGCAAGGCCAGGGCATGTTCAGCAGGATGGTTTTGTGTCTCTGCTCAGGGGGCCCCCTTCTCTACAGCGATGTGAAGTTTGTCTACAACTCTCAGCAGCTGAATGGCACCCAGCGAGTGCTGCTGGATAACGTCATCTCGGAGGAGCAGTGCCGGGAGCTGCACAGGGTGGCCAGTGTGAGTAGGCAGTGGCCCTGGGCTGAGTGTGACAGCTGAATGTATGACCAGCCTCTGGAGAGCTTCTGGGTTTATGCCTTGCTCCTGGGTGTTACAGCTGATGCCGGGATGCCTGTGGAGAGCAGGTGGATGCTTGTCCCCATAGCACACCCATAACTGCAGCACGGGAGCTGCTGCTCCATCCTGGGCTGTTCTTACGAACACGCTGCAAGACAGAGCCTGGGCAGAAGGAGCTCTTCCTCCATGTTACACACAACCCCAAAGGATGCTAATCCACAAGTCTGGTTGAGCCTTCTCATTCACCATTAACTGAGCCTGGCAAGGGACTGAGGGTGCCAGAACATCCCCAGGTAGGAGGTGGGTGGTTGATATCCAGCATCCCTGTTCACAGACAGCTGCAGCACCTTCCCACCCAACTCACCTGGCCCAGTGAATGCAGCCCTGGGGGATTTGGGTAAGAGGGTGCCTGCCATGTGCTTCCATTGCAGACACCTCTCTCCTGACAAACCAGTTCACCCCTCATCTGTATTCATGTCTTCCAGGGGATCATGTTGGCTGGAGATGGCTACAGGGGCAAAACCTCCCCCCACACCCCAAATGAGAGATTTGAAGGAGCCACTGTCCTCAAAGCCCTCAAGGTACAGCTCCCTCTTCTTTCTCCTCCTCCCGTGCCCTCCCTCCCACTCTGCACATAACACTGACCCGTTCTGGCCTTTCTCCTTGCCCAGTATGGCTACGAGGGCCGTGTCCCGCTGAAGAGTGCCCGGCTGTTCTATGACATCAGTGAGAAGGCTCGAAGGATCGTCGAGTCCTACTTCCAGCTCAACTCCACGCTCTACTTCTCCTACACACACCTGGTGTGCCGCACCGCCCTCTCTGGTGAGGAATTGGAGCTAGCAGTGGAGCAGGGAGGATGGCAGGGGTTCAGCCCTCCGTGGGGGCTTTATGAATGGGGGTCAGAGTAGCTCCATTTTGCTTGATGTTTAAATTGGTGGCCAAGGGCTGGGCAAAGTCAGCATCCCACAGCAGCAAAAAGTGGGCACTGCTGTCCCAAAGGAGCTCATTTCTGTTATGTCTCTTAATTTTCATGTCTGCAACTCTTCTGTTTTCTCCTCCCTCTTCTCTTGCCTCCTCTGTCTTTCCCTTCTCCTTTCCACCCCAGCCCCAGCTCTCCATCTCGCTTCCCTGCAGTAAGGAACAGGCAGACCTGTGCAGATCTGAGTCCTTAGATGTTGCCTTTTCTCCCCAGCCATTCCTTTCCTTCTCTCACCTGTGAACATCATCCAATGTGGGGTCAGGGTAGGCTCCCACCCCATGATGAGACCCCACAGAGCATGGCATTTCCATCTCATCCACCCCTTCTCCTTCCCCCTTCCTCCACATGGTTCTGCCTAGGCCAGCAGGAGAGAAGGAATGATCTGAGCCATCCCATCCACGCTGACAATTGCCTCTTGGACCCCGAGGCCAACGAGTGCTGGAAGGAGCCTCCTGCCTATACCTTTCGGGATTACAGGTAGGAAGGAAGGGAGGGAATCTCCCTAGGGACTTCTCTCCCTCTGGCTGTCCCCCACCTGTGGCTTAGTGGAGCAGTGTGGGATCTGTCCACGAGGTGGGGGTCAGCCTTGAGACCTCCCCAGTGCTGCCCTTACGGGGATCTCCCACTTCCTCCCCCAGTGCCCTCCTGTACATGAACGCAGATTTCGAAGGCGGCGAGTTCATTTTCACTGAGATGGATGCCAAAACTGTGACGGTGAGTTGGTGCTGCGGGCCAAAAGCTGTTCCTCAGTAGTCCATGCTGAGGGCTCTGCACTTCCCTGGGCAGCCTGCAGCTCCTAACTTGCAAACAGCACATACAAAATCCTGCTGCAGAGGAGCACAGACCTTCTGTTTCTCCCCACCCCCAGTGCGGGCAAAGGGATGGCTGGTAGTTGTCCCTGCCTGGAGGACTGCTGAGCTGCCACCCCATCTCGTGGTCAAACATGAACTGGTGCCTCCATACAGATGCAGTGCCTGATCCAAGTTTCTTCTTCCAGAGTGTGTCACCGTGATGGACATCAGACCCTGAGAGGGATGTGGCTCTGGCATGAGCCCTCACCTCTGTTTGTGGCCATTAAGGAAGCTGGGCACTCACTCTGTGGTTGAACAGACGTCTGGGCACCCTGCTGGGGTCTCTGGAGGAGCTGGAGGGTAGATTGGGTCTACTTAAGTGCCTGAGGGTCGATTTGATTGGCACTTCTGCTCCCTCCTGAGGTCCTGCAGGACTCTTGTGGGCTCTGCCAAGAGAAGAAAGAAAGAGATGTTTCACAGCCATGCCAGGCTTACCCTGGACGTCCCTGGAGTTACACCATGGCCCCATTTTGCTCTAGGTGGTCAGCTATAGTTTTGCAGAGACTCCATGCCACTGTCGTTTCTGCACGATGTCTGCCCAGCAGGAGCAAGCTTCACACCTGCCTATTTACTCCACACATTTTCCCAGGCACGCCTAGAGCTCTACATGTTCCCCAGAGCAGCTGAGCAGGTCCTGGGGCGATGCAAAGGGATGTCCAGTGAGGTCCCAGGCCCTGGACCATGGTGAGCCTGGCCACAGCCAGCACGTGCAGCTCCTTGCCAGCCTGCTGTTGCTGTTTCCCTGCAGGCCTCCATCAAGCCCAAGTGTGGGAGAATGATCAGCTTCTCGTCGGGTGGCGAGAACCCCCACGGGGTGAAGGCGGTCACCAAAGGCCAGCGGTGCGCTGTGGCTCTCTGGTTCACCTTGGACCCTCTTTACAGAGAGCTGGTGAGTCCCTCCATTCTGCTGTGAGGGGAGTTGGGGCATAGCCAGCATCCCACAGGAGCCAGGACCATCTTATTCTCCAGTCCCAGTCCATCTGTTTTCCTCCCATTACACCTCCCACAGCAGCATTCCCGTGATATGAGCTGGTGGCCCTGGGGCAGGTTTTTGCTGCCAGTCCTGCTCCTGGGCAACCATTGCCCTTGGCCCGTGGGGTGCAGTGCTGGGCTGGGGTGCTGAGTGGGGCATGGAAGGGCTCCGTGCAGGGCTGGGCTGGCCATTTCTGACACCTAGTGGCAGCAGCCTGATGGATGGGGAGCTCCTCCAGAGCCGTCCACAGCTCCGAGTGCTGTGCTGAGTCGTGCTGCTAAGTCCGCTCATAGGCATTTTGGCAACCTGAAGTCCATGGCTCTGGGCACCCAAGGTGCCTTGCAAGATCTGGGTTGTGATGCCTTTCACCAGGCACCCTCCACATTCTGTTTTAAAAAGCTGCTGTTCCAGCCCCTGCCTCTCTTTGATAGCAATTCTGGTCTGTAGAAATAAAAGATACAAGACCAAGCAAAACTAAATGCACTGAGAAAGCGAAACCCTCGTTCCTTTCCCTTGTGATGGAGGTGGGCTGCAAGGTTTGGGGAAAAGCTTATTTTCAGCCATGTACTTCGATGTCTCTCAGATTTTTTACACTAGCAGAAATTCCTCCAGCCTTGGTGCCTGTGTGGTAGGAGATCAGCCCTGCCCAGGGAGCTGGAAATCAGTGGAGGGGACAGGAGGAGGTTGTGCTGCAGCAGTGGCTGCTAGTGGAGTGTGATAAGGGAGCTGCAGAACATCAGCTGTGCCCCAACCACTGCAGCCCTGCAGGGAGGAGAGAATCGGGTATTGAGGTGGGAAAGGATTTGATTTATTTTGCCCAGGAAATCCCCAGCTCGAGTCCCAGGCTCTCCCCATCCTCTCACCTACACTGCTGGTTCTGGGGTAAAATCCTTGCTGCATGTCCTCCCAGCAGCCTGAGCCTCACTGAATTAGCTGGAGCAGGCACTGAAGCTGTGCTGTTACCATTTCATCGCTTCCCCTCTTGCAGGAACGAATCCAGGCAGATGAAGTGATTGCAATGTTGGACCAGGAGCATCTAGGACCCAGTGAAATGAACATCAACCCAAAGGATGAGCTATGAACTAGGCCAAAGACTTTTTCTATTAAATATTTATTTAATATTGTTATTCTTATTAGAACCCTTCTATTTTTGTACAGAGATGCTGTATAAATTAACAGGTTAATATGATTGTGGAGTTTCAGGAGTGCCTCTTCTGTGTTTAGCACAGCTTTTGCTGGAACCCTCATCCTTATGCCAGCATCTCCTGGTGGGGCTGACTCTGCTTCCAGCATTCCCTGTTCTTCTCTAGCACTTCTCAGGACTCATTCAGGCCCACTCTACACCCTCGGAGAATCTATTTTTTTTTCTTTTTCAACCAAAAATAGCTGCTTCTCTTTAGCATCTGCTGAAGAAATGTCTCAGGTGTCCTAAGGCACCAGTCTTCCTCCTCCTGCTTCCTCTTAGGGGAAATTGGAGCACAAAAACTGGAGTAATGATTGTCCCTCACCATTTGAAATATGCCTTTAAGGGGAAAAAACAAAGGAAAACCCAAATCCTAGCAAAATGAAGATACCTCTGTAGCCATGCAAAGCTGGTGTTTGGGCATTAATTCTGAGCAGAGCTTCCAGAAATCAGCTGCTGAGCAGGGGCATGAGCTGTGCACGGGCATGAAAGGATGTGATTTGCAGCTGACTCTGGTGAAATAGGGTCTGTCACTCATGTTCAGTCCCTTCTCTTGCTAATGGCCTGGGAACATGAAGGATGCTGCTTCACACTGCATACTTAGAGCTTCCAGCCCAGTCTGCCTCTGGTAGAACCCAAAGTTTGTAGTCATAATTTCCAAGTTTCTGTTGCAAAGCAGCTTAGGAAGAACCATGGTGTTGGATGGTCATGGTGCAGCTCTGTACTCTGGGTGTCCTGGCTGCATCCTCCCATCCTGGCAGTGCAGAAGCAGCAGATGTTCATGGTGTAGTAGTATCTATTTGCTCAGAGTGGTTCTGACCCAGCCTGTTGCAGTGAAAGCACTTTTTGCAAGTAGTCAAGTAACTGCTGCTAAGCCAGTAAATCATCCCTCCCCAGCTATTAAATTTAGTCCTGTGTGTGGGATCAGAGCAGCCCCATCTCAATCAGAACAGGCACTGAGCCACAGAATTGCTGTCCCAGACCTAAGGACAGCTTTTACTTTGACCCAGCAGCTGCTGCTGCTGCTGGAACGCAGTTCCTGAAAGGCAGATTTTAGCAACCTTGAAATTACTGCAAGGCTGCAATCTATCCAGAAAACACTGCAGGGACCTTTGCTGGAGTTCACATCCTTGAGCAGCTTTGCTCAGCTGCCTGCTGCATTGGCTCTTTCTTCAGTCCTTTTCTGCTCCCCTCTGCCAGTTTTGGCATTCCCAGGACTTAAAATCTGCAATAGAGAATTGTCTTTTCTCTTTGCTCCTGCAGCTTGTTCCTATTCAAACCTCCCAGGCTCAGAAGCCCCCTCTTCCCATCCAGTCACTGGCTGCAAAGGCTGTAAACAAGGATTGTCCTTCTGTAGAGACCACCTCAAAAGCTGGTCCTGGGCAAGACAGGGGGGAACTCTGTGCATTTGGAAAAACTAGTGCCCAGACTGTGAAGAGGGCACTATTACCGCCTAGAAAATGCTGGAAGAGTCTTTTGCTGCACTTCCTCCATGCTGAATCTGCAGAGGAAAAAGCTCTGGGTGTTTCTGAGCCACCAGCATTGCTTATTCCTTTGAGGTTATCTCCTTTCCTCGAAGATGGTTGAAAAGATTCCTCATGTGGGCTCCCTAAAGAACTGCCCCAGGTCTCTGCCTTCAAAGAGCCTTCCCTGTTTTAGTGCCTCTTCTGTAAGTGCTTAACGCCCCCTCCCCTTTTTCAAAACAGCCAGAGGAGAAGCTGGGGGGAAGGAGGGGAGGGCAGCTGTTCAGTTTGGAGAGCTGACACCCATTTCATTGTCTCTCCACATGCACCACGCTGCTGCATCCAAGGCTTGACTCCTAATGCTGCACCTTCTGCATGGCTCTGTGCTGCCATCCCCCAACAACCATTACCCAAGTGCATCCTGCAGAGCTGCCCCTCGGTGCAGCCCCAGCCCTCCCAGGGATCCCACCAGCTGGTTCTCCTGTGAGGAGGTGCAGGGGCTGGCACAGGTCATGGTTTGTTTGCTGCTGTGGTGGTCAGCCAGAGCTGTGTTTAAATCCAGGGAAAATAAACTAAACACATCTGTGCCTGTCTTTGTCTTTCTTCAGTGAAATGTTGGATAGACCAAGGAATTTGGGGCCTGCTTCATGATGGTATCTGTCCCTTTGGCGTTTCCTGCCTTAGACCTTTGAGCAGAGCCCCCTCTCCATGCTGGAGGAGCGTGGATTGTGTGTGTGGGCTTCTGGCTGGCTGTCCATCTCCCTTGCTCTGTATCCAGCTGTGCAGTAACTTCCATACCGTGGACATGCTTCAGGCAGTTTGGTGAGCAGAGGGAGTCACAGCCCCTGTGCACTGCTGGGGTGTGCAGGGCCACAGACACCTCAGTGAAACAGTTTTGGTGCAGCACCATGGAGCAGCCTCAGGGGGATGCAATATTTCAGGACTCAGTTGCAAACATGGCCCCTGAATCCCCAAGAAGGGAAAAGACTCTGTGCTGCCTGGGCCATGCTGTTCACTGCACTGCTCTGCCAATGGGACCTGCTGGCAGCCTGAGCCAGGCTGAAGCCAGGAAATGGGAATGCAGTGAGTCAAAGGCACTTCTCCCGTTTGTTTTTCCAGCTCTCTGCTCTGGCAAAGTCTAGCTCAGAAGTTGATCTGTATTTCTGCTGCAACAGCAGAGGTGGGTGCCAAGTTTATTTGCACTCTGTAGCCTCACAGGAGCAAGTGGCAGAGCTCTTTGGGGTAAAATACAACACAGGTTCTTGTATCCAAGTGGGATGGGTTGTCACCAAGGTGGCTTGGACTCTGAGAAATTAATTTTAACTCTTAGATTTGATGCAGGGGCCTGGTATCTGGCAGAGCTGTCAGGGTCACATCCAGAGTGCCTCAGAGCACCTGCATCCCTGTGAAAAGAAAGCTGATGACAATACTGAACATATACACTCCTCCTTGGTCAAATATGCCCCAGGGACAACCTGCACTTACATTTTTGCTTCCTCCTACTTCAATTCACATTGTTACTCCTCTCTTGACCTGCCAGTCTAGTAATTGCTGCTTCCCAAAGCCCCATCGTGAAGCAGCTCCGCAGGGAGGCAGTGCCTGCAGTCACAGCACTGAGCACAAAGCTGATGTGCATTCCAGAGCACACTTCATGGCTCCCAGGCCAGCTCCGAGCTCCTCTAGCCAAGGCTTGGCCACCAAAGAGAAGCACAACCCAGGTGGGTGTTGGTCATGTGTTATACATTCCCCAGTTCTATCACCAGCAACAGGAGCCTTTTGGAGATGGAGGTGGTTGAACTGTGCCTTAGTTCCTTGTGCACTCTGCCATGCCCTTCCCAATAATAATAATAATAATAATAATAATAATAATATAAATAGAGTGGGATTAGTAGGGTTGATTTATGACAGTCAACGAGGAAAAAAAACCAACAACTCCCCATAAAGGAAATGTAATGGAATTTAAAAGTATTTAAAACAACAGCTGAGGTGGTTCTGTGTGTGTGTGCATGCGTTTGGGTGTGGATGTGGTTTTGAAAGCGAAGCCTGCATGGTGTTACTCCATGCCAGGGGACCTTTACTACCAAGAGGATTTGTTTTGTTTTGTTTTGATGCCCAAGTGGGCCCAAGCCAAGTTCACTTGCCCATTACACAAAGCTGCTGTAGGTTGTGGGGGCACTGGAGGAGCCTGCTCTGTGCCACAGGCATGTCTCAGCAAAGGGAGGTCAGTCATATTTCAGGACAATACAGATGAAATGATGCCTGCATTAAGGACAAGATTGCACTTTGCAGCCAGGGATTCAGCAACAGAGTGTGAAGAGCCAGTGAGAGCAAAAGCACCAAGGCTTGGGGAGCAGTGGCTAACAGGAGGCATGACAGCCCAGCAAGGTACCTGATGCCTTATGCAGAGGGTAGGAGCATGGAAAACACCTTGTGTAAGTAAAAAACCTCCAAGAGAGGCCAGCAGAAAGTCTGAGGCTGAGCCCCCTTGGGCTGTAAATGCCTTACTCCACGTGGCTGCAGAAAGCTTCTCTCCAGCCAAAAGCTTACCCCTGAAACATCACCCGAAAAGAAGACTTGTGGGTACTTACAAGTTGCTGAATCTACACTCAAGGCTGAAATACCTAAACCTCTTTTTGTCTAGTGGCTGCAGTCTAAAGAAACCTGGACATTCCACAGGCATTAGCCTGAGAGACTTTCTGAGGCATTAATTTTAAGCAACTGAACCTTGCCAATATTGTTGTGGAGGCTTAGGGCCATGTGGACAGTGAGTCTCCAACAAGAGGGAAAAGATGTGGGCAGAACAAGGAGATGGAGTTTGCACTGAGCCCTGCTCATCCTTCCTGCTTACGCCTGGGCAGAGCCAACCTGAGCACTTACAGGCAGCTGAACATCTTCCCATGAAAAACTGTCATTAAAAAAAAAAGGTTGTTTCCTCCTGTCCACACCCTTGCCCAGCCGGGATGGGGAGGGGGGAGGGGAGAGAAAACAAAACAGCTGGCAGTGAGATAAAATTGGGCTAGTCCTGCTTCGGGGAAGAACTATATTAAAAGAGAAAAGAAGTATGTCTTTTGTTTCCACAACTGCTCCTTATGTCCACACCCCACTGTAAGAGCCACCTTTTCCTGGGGGAAGTGTTCCTGCTTGTCTGTGCATTGGGGTATGACCCTGGCCAGGTCCCAAGACACTGTGCTCTTCCCCACGTGTGGATGGGCCCATGTAGATGTGTGCTGCTCCTCCCACCAGCCCATTTCCACACCAGCACCCAGACAGATGGGATGCCCTGGTGTCAGTGAGAGCACCAGAACCAACAGGCAGCCATGCACAGTCAGATCCTGCACTGTTGTTCACCCCAAGCACAGCCCTGCCTTCACGTTGGGCCTGGGGCTCCACATGGACAGGTCCAATAGATGTCCCTGAGAGCAACAGAGCTCCCCAGTATCCTCTGGGAGCACGGTGCAGTGTGTGTGGGCCACCTGACCATCCCCCCAGTGGAAACTGCTGTCTCCACAGCTCTAGAGGATACCACGGCCAGCCCAGAATTGCTTTTATCTTGTTTTAAACACATGGTGAAAGCTGGCACTGAGTTTGTTTCCTTCTCATTTAGCAAAACTTTTGTTATGCAGAAAAACAAAAATCATAAATGTCAGCACGTCCCAACCTCCTGGCCATCATCCAACCCCACAAAAAATAAGTGCAGCACACTAGAGGAATTTGAGAAAGCAAAACAGGTGACTCAGAGAGCTGCCTGGCCATTCTCACCTTGTTTCTGGTTGAAAGCACCCCTGAACTTCAGGGGAGGGGGTCCAGCTGTGGTCCAGCCGGGCAGCAGCGTGCGGGGCTGTGGTGGCAGAGTCCAAGTGCAGGAGCCTGCAGTATGTGCCCTGGTGGGAGCCATGGTGGGAGCAGGCACCGTGGGGGCCCTGTGGGCAAAGAGAGCAGGCTGGTGAGTGGCCACCCTTGGCAAAGGAGCAAGTCAGCTAATGATTGTTTCCAGGGATGGTTTGGGTAACAAGAACGGCAATTCTAGTAGGTATTTCCTGAAGCTGAGCAGGGCAGGGCAGGGGGAATTAATATGAGCTCAGTTTAGCTTCTACTCCTCCTTTATTTGTAATGAGATTAGCAGCAGAGATGGCAGCGCACCATCTCCCGCTGCCGCGATGGGGTGAGCTGATAAGCAGCTCCTGCCCGGCCTTGCGTGCAAGCCCAGCAGCTGAGCCACGAGGGGAAAAACACCACAAAAAACCACCCTGCCATCACACATGGCTTTTTTGCAATGGTCCTAAGCTCGGGGGTAAAATATTGCATCAGACTGGCTGGGCTGATCCTGGCAGTGCCAGGGGTGTTGCTGATATCCCAGCGCAGCCCAGGGTCACATCATCTCCTTGCAGTGCTTCTGCACCTAATGTCAGCTGAAAGCATCAGGTTAAAGGCTTTTCCCCGCTTTACTGGTGAGACATGAGGCCACCACTTGCCACCAATGTGCCTTGGGCAGCCCCAGTGCAAGAAATGAGAGTGGTTGATCTGACTGCATTGAAGCAGAAGCGGTGAAGAAGCGTGACTGCCCTGCAGAGCATCTCCCAGCTGCTCACAATGCTGTAACTGGACTGTAGCAAAGGTGAAGAAGCTGTCTTAAGATTTCCCCCCCACAGAGAGGAGAACATGGATCCCCCGACAAACTTTGAAAAAATCTTCATTGCACCCATGACAAGGTCTGTTCATGGCAAACCCAGAGCCACCTCTGAGAGTACATAGCCCTAAGTAGGGGAATTTTGTCTGTGAAACCACTGAAATCCCCCCCACCTGTATTTTAAAGTCTCGTATTAGTTACAGCAACCAAACATGCATGGGCCAAGTGTACCCATCCAGGGCAGAAGCTCCAGCTGTGGGGCACCTTGGTACCTGGTTTATCCTTGCAGGGGTCCCTGCAACCATTGGGCACACCTGAGGTGATGGCCAAGCCTGAGGTCCCCTTCAGCATGTTGTCACTGGCTGCATTGTCCCAAGCCAGGATGCCCATGAAAGCCATCTGTGGTGACATGCATTTCTCACCAAGTCCTTTTCATTGAGCCAAATCAACGTGTGCCATAGCTCAGGGGTGACTAAGCTGCTACAGGGGAAGTTGCCCACTCATGGGGTGATTGTGGGGGGCTGCTCCCACCACCACACGGGGAAAAACAACCTACCTGCATCTTAAAACCAGTTTGTGGCTCCCAGGCACCTGGGAGTTGTTTTTTCATCTTTCATTTTGACACCTCATGTGAGAGGCTGGGAGCTGGCATTCTCTGCTCCTGTGGTGCCAGCTCCGAGATAGTTTTATTTGATTTGCCAACCAAAATGGGTGGAAGGGTGGAGACCGTATTTTCCCCTTCATTTTTGTTTTCAAAAAACCCTTCTGGCCCTGGGTGAGGCAGAGTAGTTTCATGTCTATCTACTCTGTGACAGTTACCTGCCTACAGCATCAGGGCACAGCCTGGCTCCTCCAAGCAGAACTGGGTGTGGGTGGATGGGCTCCCTGTCTAGGCGGGGAAAGCCTTCGGCCACCTCCCACGGCATTTTTTTCCCCCCACTAAGCACACTGGAAAAAGCTGTTGTGTGAGCCCCTCCTTCCTTCCTCTGGCCAGAGGGTCAAAGGAAAAATAGAGTCTTTTATATGAGCAGCTCGTGGCACTGGGAGAGGATGGGGCAGGCTGTGAACTCCCCATCAGCAGTGGGGTGATCGCCGCACTCATTTTGCACAGCTGCAGGGCAGGGGTTTGTCACTAAAGGTCCCCAGGGAAAACCCTGAGCCGCGTGTGGTTGACACCCTGAGGTGCTCTGAGCAAACACTTTGAGAATACCCATCCCCACACCGAAATGTGTCCCCGACTCTTAGGGATGAAGTGCACACGGACTTTCTCTGGAGCATGGCTGCACCCTGTGCTTCCCCAGGTGACTCACACAGCCTTCACAGCATCTCTGCAAGCAGAGCAGCCCGGGAGGGTTTTTCCATCCTGCTCGTGGCTATGAAGAGACGGATGTTCACGTGCATCTTCCAAAAGTTCAGCCACCAGCAAATGATGTGCTGTGCTCCTCTGCGCCCAGCAACCTGCCAGGTCCACGCTGCCAGCCGCAAGCCCACCGTGCTGCCACCAGGCTTCCCGGGCAACTTGGGCTTGCCCACCCTTCTGGAGCCTCCTGAGAGGCCGCGGGGAAAGTAAACGTGCTTGCACCGAAGCCAGGCGCTGCAGGGAGTGAGAAACCCTGGCTGCTGAGCACACACCCTGCCCTGCTCAGCTGGCACCGTGCACGTCCCTCCCTGTTCGCCGCCGTGCTACCCCTGCAGCCACGACCCGCACCCTGCTAATGAGTCTTTAGCAGTTCCCCTTGAGGTGGAAGATGCCACATCCTTTTCAGACTAATTACACTGAAACAAAAGGGGAGATACACCATACCAGGAATGCTACCAAGCCCGTGAGTCCCCCACCCAGCGGGATGAGGTGGGAGCTCTGGATGGCACGGATACAGCAGCCAGCCTCCCACTCTTGCTCAACAGCTGGCGCCACCAGACGAAAGATAACAAACATCTCTCCTGCTCTTGTGATGGGCCTAGCAGCAAATGAAAATTTCCAGGTCAGAAGCTGCTGCTGGGTAGCCCATGCTCCAGGCTATGGGGAAAAGCTGCAATCCCAAATTGCTCCCACTGTGAGCACTGCATAGTCCTGGGAGACCCAAGTGCTGCACACCCCAGGCACTGCCCTGGGTTCTCCCCTGCTGCCTTCAAACTGCATCTCACTTCCAGCACTTCCACCCTTCCCAAGAAATCACATGGCTGCAGCGAATTCCTTCTAAACGCCTGCAACTTCTGGGGAAAACCCAACAGGACTTTTTGCTTTGTCCTCCTTCAGTAGCTCTGCAAGCCATTAGTCACCGTGCATTAGTCTGAGGGCAGCTCTGCCTTGCAGACACACTTGCTATAAACAGGGATTAATGCACCAAAGGGATCATCCTGTTCTAACCTAGGAGGGGGAAAAGGGCAGAGTGCTGCCTGGAACACAGGCCAGCTCTGGGAGCATCACCTTGACCTTTTCCCTCCCTGCCGTGCCTGGCCACCCCAGTCAGCATTGCTCTGCTCTCACTCGCAGTGGGGGATGCTCACAGCCAGCTAAAGCAGCATTCATGGGAAGCAAATCAGGCTTAGAAAATTTTCCTGTATTAGTACAGATAGTTGTCTTGGGCATCCTTTTCTGCAGCCTCACTGGGTTTGATTTGCCTGTCCCAACTAGCTGAGAACCTTGTCAAAGCTATTCCAGATGCCCTGGCCTAACCAGGCATGCAAGGGTTAACCTGTGTGCTCCTTGGACCCAGCATCACCTCACTTCAAGTGCAGATGTGAGACCCAAGAGCTACAGTTTCTTCCCATCTAGATTCTCTTGCTGGGCTTCACGTCCTGTGAAACACCTTGGCATCTCTTTTCTGCTTCCTGGCCATGGGGGCACTAATACAAAAACAACAGCAAACAAATAAACAAACAAAAATCCAATTTCTGTCAGCTCTCTGGTTCCTGGGTCCTGTTCAGACAGCAGCTGGTCACTGCCTGTGTAGGATCCAGGGTGCCTTCACCTCCTCACCTGCCCATCTTTCTGTGGCTGCTGGCAACCCATGTCCAATTTCCTCACCTCCGAGGCAAGGCTGAAGTCATCTGAGACAGCTGCTGCCCATGGCCTGACTGTAACGTACTTGGCTTGATGGTTACTCGCTAATATTTTACCCTTGGGTGAAATGATAAGGTTCTGGGCCAGGTGGAACACGTTCAGCCATCTCTTCTTGAGGGCAAGCTGAGTCACTGCTGTTAGAGTTGTGCAAAATCAAGTTTGTGTGTGGTTTTGGTGCATGCGTTTTTACTGTGAGCCCTTAACCTCCAATGCACAGCACAATCCTGCCTGCTGATAGCTCCTAAACACTGACTTCCTCCTGTTCAATCACTAATTAAGCAGCAGGAAAGCCAAAATATAAACGGTAATAGAAGCAACTGTATTGCTACCCAGTCACTTAAAGGTGGAATAAAACTTTTCTCTAAGGAGGGCAAGTCACCCTCAGTGGCAGCCAGGAACCACCACAGGCTGCTCCTCCAGCTAAGGGAAGCCCTGCTCAGGATTTTCAAAGGATGTTGTGGGTTTGAGGCTCAGGCCAGAGGGATAGGACTGGCTCCCACATGCCAGTGCTCAGGGCTGGGTAGCCTTGAGAGGCCAAATACTGCCCTGAGGGGAGGGCACTGGGCACTGCTCCTGGGCCAGGCTTCTTACACACAGGCATTGCAGCATCTTCTAGGCACAGCAGGTGGAGATGATCCATTACCTCCTGTTTCTGTGGAAAACATCTCCAAGAAATACTCTTGTTCCCCTTCAGGCCAGCAACTCTCCACAGGCTCAGCAAGGGCTGCTTGACCATGTCCTTGGAAAAAGAAATCAATGCCTTTATCTTGCATTTTGCCACAGTGCGTGGATAATTTGATGCAATTGTGTAGCCACCCACGCCTTTAATTAATCAAAGAGTTTTTCACGCAGCACTGTGCAATATTTTATTTCCTAACATCCCTGCTATGGTGTACTTGGGTCTGTTGCAACGTTTCTTACCCAATTCCAGCACTGAGAGCTATGCAGCCAAGAAGAAGATGGATCACATGTGTAGAAATGTTCAGCGTTGTCTCCAGAGGTGACTGCCAAGGAATCAGAAGCTGAATTAATCAGAGGCTCACAAAGAGATTTGGGAAAACAAAAAAAACCAAAAACAAACAAAAAAAAAACCCAAACCAACCAAACAACAAAAAAAGAACCAGCCAACAAATGTAAACAACTTCAGGAAGAAAACAGGAAGAATTCAGCAGATTTCCTGGGGTTCCACTTAGGAAGCTCAGGAAAAACTGGAGGACATCAGAGGTTCTCTTAAAAAACTGGGAAACACCTTGCTAGAGTTCACTGTTCTAGGACAGAGCTGAAAATCCCTTCCAAGGGGCCACCCCAACATCCTCCCCTTCCGACCTGCTCCTGCCCAGCTTCATGTTGGTGCTGCTGATGGGGAGAGGGAAGTGCAGGTAAAGCCTGGAGATGGTTGGGCTCAATGCTGAACACCTGAACAGAAGTGCCTGAAAAATGCCTGTCCACACCTGAGAGCTGAGCACCTAGCCCACACCTTTGGGTGCAAATGAGTGTTTTGGATTCCCTGCAGAACATGAGACCCCAGCCAGGAAAACTCTGCTGGGCCTGGAGACCGAGGCAGGGGTGAGCAGCGGGGGTGACTTGCTGCCGAGGAGAGAGGTGGCCCCACACCAAGCACTGCCCGTGACTGCCAGCACAGCACCGTTCTCCACCTGCCAGCCAAGGTGGGTGCCCTCCTCTCCAGCTCCCCAGCTTCCCCTTGGGAGCTGCACAGCGTCTCCATGGCACAGCCCCGAGCTGCAGCGGGTGCCTGCCCAGCGCTGGGGGGTTTCTCACATTTGGCCTCCCCGGAGCAGGATCCACGTGTGCCAGGGTGAGCTTTGAAAGATGAACCATCAAACTGAGCCGCAGCAGCTCTCAGCCCCCGGGCCAGCAGCCCCCGGGCAGCAGCGCCCCGGAGCCGCACAGGTGCTCGGGGGGTGCCGGCAGCCGCAGGCTCTGGCGGGGTGCCGGGGTCCCCACCCAGACTGGCTGGGCTGGCTGCCATGGGAGCTGTGCCGGCCGCCGCTGCTCCTGCAGCCAGGTGCTGCTGTGGGAGTTCCTGGCTGCGGCGTGTGCGCTCTGCAAAATACCCGCTGCTATTTTCTCAGCTGGAAGAAGCGATGTGTATCGCTCTGGCAGGGAAGACTTCTGCAGCCAGGGCTCTGGGTGTGTGCGTGAAGGGAAGGTGGAGCACCCCTCCTGGCCCTCGGGCAGGGCACGCACGATGCTCGGAGCCCGGGGCGCTGGTGCTGGGAGCCCGGAGCGCTGGGACACACTGGCTTTGGCTGTGGGGTGTTGCAGCACGGGGTACTCATGCAGAGCTGCTGCCTCCAATGTGCCTCCTGGAGTGGGCAGGCTCTGGCTCTGAAAGCATCTCTGGGCAGAGGTTCGCCAGCGAAAGGCACGGCCTCGGGCTTCTCGCACCCAAGAGCTGCCTGGGGTGAGAGTAGACATCTCTCCTGGTTTGGCAGCTGATGGGTTTTGGTCTTCATCTTCTGAATTTCTCATTTGTGCTGGTGTGGGTTGGAATGGGCACAACACTGGGGATCCCCTGTGTACACGGCAAAGGGCAGCACGGCAGCAGCTTTCCCAAAAGGCAGCTGCAGGAACACCAACAAGTCACTCACTTGCTTATTCCACCCATGCAAAATAAACAAACAGGAGCTGCTGCTGCTGCCCTTGCACGTGGGGTGCAGGGGGTGAGAAGAGGCGGCTTTCTGAACTCGTGCCCACGCTGTGAGCACTGGAGGTGGCCGGGGGGGGGACGCGCAGCTCCCCGGGGCTGGAGCGGAGCCCCGCACCCCGAGCCGCGGCTGCGGTGCCGAGCGGGACCGCCAGGGGGCAGTGGCTGCCCGGCAGCGCTCGGGGCTCTGCCTTCCTTTGGGATGCCGGCTCCGCGAATCCCGGCCGCGCGCGCGGGGCGATGGGCGCGGGAGAGAGAGGCCTGCCTCCTGTGCAGCCCGATCTCCCCTCGCCTCAATTGTTGGGTTTTCTTTCTTTTTTTTTCTTTTTTTTTTAATGCAAGTTTGGATCTTCTCTCTTCTCTTCTCTTCTTTTTTTTTTAGACTGCTCCAAGACACTCATTTTGAGACTGCTGACAGTTAAACAGAAGAGGAAAAGCACCATCTCTTCCCCAGACCTGCTGATTTGTTTCATTTTCCCCCTTTTTCTCTTCAGCCCCTGCACCAGTTTCTTTGCTGCACATGGCTGTGCCATGACAGTGTCTCTCTCAGTGCAGCCACAAGCTTTAGGAACTCAGCAAAGCTGATTGTACAGTCAGAGCCACCCTGCTAAATATTAACAAACAAGCTTAGTCTTCCCTTGGCCTTGATGCAGGCAATAATGAGACCACATCTTCCAGGGCATGATTCAGAGTGGGAGTCTAATATGCTCTGAACGGCTCCCCAAGGACTTTCTTGCCACTGATTGTGCAGGGAGCCTAATCTCCTACCCTAGGCCGTTGGGAGAGACAATGTAAGCATCTCCCTTGCATGCTGTAATGGTTGGTATCAGCCCAGCTGCTGGTGAGTAATTGCTGAGCGTGCCAGCAGGCACACACCTCCTGTTGGAGCATGTATCCCCATCATCCAGGGAAGTGGCACAGCCAGAAAGCCACTGGCTGCTGTGCCCACATTACCACAAAGGCAAAGGGCAGTGCCCTGCAACAGCAGCGAGAAAATCAGCTGAATGGTGTATGGCAACCCCCTCCAAGCAATCTGAGAGCACTCAAATTGCAATCCGGTTGTCCAGCAGGGTGACACATGGCACTGCTGTGACTGCAGTCACCAAGGCAGAAGCACACTGGGCACCATCAATGTCCTCAGGTGTAGCAGGGACCCTTCAGGCCTTGGCTTCAATGCTACAGGCACACAGTCACTGTATACCACCCCCCAGTGATGCCCCTCGGCGCTCATCCATGCCCTGGACCTGTAGCTGCAGGCCCCTTGTCCTGCCCCAAATCCTGCATCTCCTGCTCCTTAATCCCACAAAGTTTTTCCTTCACTCACCTGTGGCCCCAGGCACTTGGCTCATTTCATGAAGGCAGAGCTGATGTTCCCAAGAATAAAACATAAAACACTAGGAGTGTTTGCAAGGAAGTCAAAACATTTTAACAAAACCAGTTAATTCCCCCAACACCCCAAAAAAAGGGCTTTGACCAGTTTGAGCCAAGGAAGCCCACAGCCACACTCACCCAGCAGCAGGCACAGCTGTGATGGGCAGCCCTGCAACATCCACAAGCACACAAATGGGGTGCAGAGGGGTTCTGACTCCTCAGGGAATTAAAGGCACCTACTAACAGCAGTGCATACGAATCTAAAACCATCTGGTTTCACAGCACTGATGTTAAGACCTTGTGGGAAGGAATCCATACAGTTAGAGAGGCTGGGCATATATCAGTTGATGGGGCCCAGATCAGGATAGCAAAGCTGTAGCAAAGGACAACTACCATACACTTCTGAATAAAATTTTGGCTCCTTCATCTTAGGGAAGCAAGCTGGGAGAAAGCCACAGCCAGTCCTTGCCAACAGAGCATAAAGATAATCTTCCTTCCTGTTTATTTGACCTTCATGGCCAGGGTATCCAAATACCAGCAATAAGGCTCCAAAGCTCCAGCCTCCAGATTTTGCTGTGTGCTCAGGAAGACAATTCTGCCATGGGTCACAGAGAGGCAAAACAACTCAGGACCCAGAAACCACGGGCTGTGGCCTGGCAGGCAGACAGAGCTGTTTGCCAAACCTCCCTGGCACAGGCTCAGCACAGGCACAGCCCACAGGGGACCAGGCAGGGCAGCCCTGCAGGGCCTGCCATGGCTCCTCACTAACCCCCACACAGCAGATGACAACACTGACACGTTCTATAGCTCAGTAAATCAGAAGGGCAAACAGCCCAAGCTCTGACTCGGTGCTAGGGCTGGGCTGCCCACATGGTTTTCCCACGGAGAAACAACTTGGGAAGAGGCAGAGTGGGAGGCCAGGTCCTGCAATCCTTCCCCCATGGCACAGGCAGTGGCTTTGCTGTCAGGAAGGGGTTTTGCTGAGGCACAAGGGACAGGAAGAACGTGATGAGCAAGACACCCTCCACAGCCCCCACACGGACTTGTGCCAAGTTTTGTTATGTCCGGATAAGTTTCATTCCAGGGGACTGCTAGCTTCAGCACACTTAGGACTAACAGCAGAGAAGGGCATGCACGTCCTCAGAGGTCCACCCAGGCTTGCAAAACACAGCTGGAAGCTTGTAATCGATCCCTGCCCTGAAAACTTCGTCCCTGCATACGAAGCATCCCAATATCCAAAGACAAAATTCCAGTGGGTATGGGTGGAGAGCAAAAGGGAGAGCACCAGCTTGGGATTCCTCAACACTGATACCCTTGCTGTAACCTAAGCAGTGTAGAGGTTCCCCTCTTCAGCAGTGGATCACAGCAGTCAGAAATTGCAACCATATCTCAAGCCTACCTGTTTAATGGAAACTGAAATCTTATCTGATCCAGTTTGCTCATCTAGAGGCAGAGCCCATCAGCTGAAACCGCAAGTTCTCACAGCTGTTCTAGTAGCACTTCTCTCTTTCGAGAACAGCATTACTGGTTTTTAACACCACATTCAGGCAATCCCCAACTGCCAAAGGGCAACCAGGGTACTGATACCTCTGGATATTGGTATCTGGAGTCAACTGCTTCTCTCATCGCTTGACAAAAAGGAAAAGCAACAGCAATCAGAACCAAAGAAACCAGCTCCCAAGGGAAGTTAGGGCAGCCTCTTCTTCTAAGACCTTTGTGGGGTTTTCTTTTGACTCTCCCCATTCCTAAGCATCCTCCCCCCCCCCCCCAACCATAACCCATAAAAACTGCAAGACACAGCCATGGGTCCCCTGACAGAAACCACTGATGAAGCTGGGCTGTTAATAGGTGGTCCACGGACAGAATGAAGTCCCCATCTGATGGAGGCCACTCCCATCATCTTCAGGACAGCCACCCCACTGGCTCTGAGCTGTTCTTACCTCAAATCCTTGGAAGAAGAATTGAGACGCAAAGGAGAAGGAAAGGGCTTTGCTAGGGGAGAGGATGCACAGGGTGATGCACAAAGTCTTTGGTGCGAGGCTATTTCCCAAGTGTGGGTGTCAAAGGGCAGCACTGACCCTGCCTGCTCCAAGCACACACTCCCTCCGTCCAGCAGGACATGGAACGTGAGGCACTACCTGGTGCCCTGCTCAGAAATAAAATAAGGAAATCTGATGAAAGGGCAAAAAAGAACTATGCTAAAGGCTGAACACTTCACAGTTCAGCAAGAGGCTCATGAAACTGACCTGTAGCATCTGCCAGAAAGGCAGCAGATGGATGTGTGACAGTACCCTGGAACACACCCTCATGACACAAATCCTGTGGGGACAGAAAACTGCACCCATGGGCAAAGGTGACACAGCCCAGCCCCAGCTGCTCAGACGACACTGCAGCACTCCTGCTCACTTCCAAGGTGGCGCACAAGGAGTAAAAGAAGTTATTTGGGAATTCAGTGTCATTTTCAGTTTTGGCTTTTATTTTCACTCACTTCAACAACAAGGTGTTCCAAAACACACCGAGGTCTTGGTGCAGGCAACACTGTCATTGCTACAAGCATTGGTAGATTCTCAGCTCGATTAAGCCATAACACTTTGATGCATCAAAACAAAACAAAATCACAGCTCTACAGGGGAGGGTAAAAGCTACAGCAGTTCAAACTCTCATGACGATTCCAGTTAAACAGAAGTGTGCTCCATAGTGGCATACAGTAGAAAAAAGGTTTTCACAGCATATATTTTAATCATTAGTGATGCAGCAGAAAAGCTCCATCTTGCTGCTGAGTTGAAAAGCAGATACTGAAGTGCTTGCACCCAGACTCTGGGCACAGCATTAACTGCATTAACCTTTATAGTCAGAAGCTTCTTAGTTCCTAAAAATGACGGTGTCTTTTGCATCAATGTATGTACAGTACTGAAGCAGCTCAGAAGGACTACACAATGGAGATGCAAAACCTTGGAGGTGAGAAGGGAACAGCCTAATTCACCTCCAGGGATTTGTAAAGTATCTGCACTAACACTTTCCCCGCACTAACATTGCCCTGCTGAATTAATCATTGCATCAAGTCAAGAGCAGGAGGACTTGCTTCTTTTGTACCATATAGAAAAAAAATAAAGAGATATAGTAAGTTCTCACACTGAGCACGTTAAATACTTTGAAATCTAGGACACTGCTCTTTGAAGTGTTACAAAATAAAATGATAAAACAGGCTTTCAATACCTGCCCCCTCCCCACTCAACTGCAAAGTAACACAGTAATCTCAGTATGAAAAATACAAATATATTCATCCAGTGACTAGTTGTTTGTTACACGATTTGTAACTGTAAGCATCCTGCATAAAAATAATAATTAAAAAACAGAAAAACAAACAACAACATTTTATTGTGGTTCTGTCAGACCCAGTAGCCCAAGAAGAAATAAAAATTGTCATGTTATGCTGTAGGAAAACAAAAAATTACACATACAAAAAAATATTTATATACAGACTTTACAGTGTAACCATCTGGCATTACCGTTTATAGCTAACCAAAACAGGCTTGCACAGCTACCAAAAGGCAGTCTTTGAATGCAACACAGACCTGGCACAACAGACAGATGGAGGATGCTAACCATATTGGACTTAAATGAAATACGTGGCACAGAGCAGGGCCCACAAAACAGCCACTGCATTGAAACGAGAATATTCAGCCATAGCAAGGTAGGATAACAAGTTATTTAAGCTGCTTTTTTAATCTTTCCCCAGAGAAAAAAAAAAAAAAAAAAAAAAAAAGCCAGGCTTACTGTTAAAAAGAGCAAGCCAACTTGAAAGCAGCTGGGCTGAGCCTTGCTCCTCAGCTTAGGTTTGTTTTGTATACCTTAGAGTCTTACTACCTTGGCCAATAAAAATGTGAAAACACACATTGTTCAGTTATTTGTCCACAGGACCACTGGCAGTCAGAGGAAATGCCTCAGAGCACAACTGTGGTAGAACCAGTAAAGGAAAAAACAGAGAAAAATCAATTTCTCATGTAAACATGGCTTATTGCAGTAACAACACTCATAGTACCAGGAACTGGTCCTTGTTTTAAGGCAGTCAACAGTTATTTTTGAAGTCTCCACTTCTAGTTGCTTGTCACTTAACCTATAGCAACAAACACAACAGGTTCCAACCTATTACAGATACATCTAAAGACAGGTCTACTTTACTTGGGAGGAAACCAATCTAGCCTGGTCTAAACAAAAGATTGTCTGAGTTTAGGATAGCTGAAGCCCTACAAACCAGTGTGCAGCTCTTGCTCCTCCATTTAACTGGAGGCTAGGTGGGCAAATCCTTATGCTAAACTAGCCAGGCTGCATGTGTGGCAAAGCCTAATTCTATAGCTTAAATGTCAGTAGTATTACAGCATGGTTAAAGGTTGGGTGGGGGCAGAGTTCAAGAGTGACCAGTAGCTTTATTTACACTTCTGAGCCTGAAAGGAGCAAACCAGGACATACATATGGATGTATATCCAAAACAAGAAGAGACAGCAGGCTTGGTTTTTCCAGAGAAGGCGAGGGAGAAGGAAAAAGTAGGATGCAGGTGCTGTAAGTGCTGGCCTGCCCCGCAAAGTGCATGTGCTGTCTCCGCTGGAGAATATTACACATGAACAGAGCACTCAGCTCCACGGGAAGAGGCTGTTTAAGTGCAGCGTTCAGCAGATCAATTCCCATTTATTTTTCAGATAAACTGTCAGTTCAGGGTTGGGTTGCTTTGGGTTTTTTGCATTTGGTTTTGTCGTTGGGGTAGGTTTGGTTGCTTGGGGTTTGGTTTTTTTTTTTTTGGGTTATTTTTGGCTTTTTAGAATTTTATTTTAACCTTCCTGCTTTTCAAAGTGGGATCACTGGGTGAGAGAAACAAGTGTGCAGGTCAGGGCACCCACAAGGTGTGAAGATTCAAAAGTCAAGAAAAGAAGCCCTCTCCCCAAAGGAAAACACAAAACAAGTTGGCCTTCTCAAGAAGGTCAATGGTTTTCAAGGAAATACCACCCGCCTTCCCCCTTCGCTCAGCTCTTCTCTCGCAAGAGCTGGGGTGGAGGCTGCAGTCCAGGAGTACGACCTAGACAGCACCCAGGGCATGACCTAGCAGGAGTGAGCAAGAAGGTTCCCTCCGCCCTTCGTCCGGGGGTGCAGTACCAAGCAGAAGGAAGACAAATGAAGGGCTGAGCAGTTCGTGGCCGAGGCAGGGTGGAGCGGGGCCTGAGGGTCTCACTCCCCTTCCTCTTTGATGCGTTGCTGTTTGTTGCGCCGGGCATCCATGTCGAAGTTGAAGTCATTCCACTCGTCGCGGGGGGGGAAGGAGATGGTTTGCCGCAGCGTGAAGCGCACGGCGTCGATGACCCGCTCCCCGCGCGTCTCGCTCGAGCCCACGCTCACCGTGGAGGCGCCGCTGGGGGTGCGCAGCAGGTGGGGAGGGGAGGAGAAGTCATGGAGCTGCCGGTGGTCCAGGATGCCCTTCCAGATGGCATGGCGGAACTGCTCTGGGATCTTGAGGCTCACCAGATCCTGCAAGGCAAGGTGCAGGGCTTAGCAGGGCAATCCCAGGGCAAGCTGGACACAGGAGTGAACACAGTCTCTGGGCCACCAAGAACCACCACAGCTGCTAAAATCCAGGTGGCCACACACTGCAGAAGACAAGCCACTAATTCTGCAACAGGTGTGTATGGCCATGAGGCAGCAATGGCCCGTTTTGAAGGCACAAAGTCTATTTTTAAGTTGCACAAAACACTCATTCATGCATAAGATGTGTGACCAAAAGCTAGAAGCCTAACTAGACTGCAAGGCCTCCAAGGCAACCTCAGGGAGATCTGCTGGCTGCCAGTGGTGGGGGATGCTGGGCTGCTGAAGGTCAATGGCTTTGAAAATGTCCATGTTTAATTCTAAGCCTGCAAAATGATTATAGAATCCAAGCCTGAGCTCCAGTATTCAAAGCTCTGGGTGTGACTCTGTAGGAACTGTCTTAATTACCTGAACATAACCAAATTTAATAACAGACATAACCTTAGAAAACTTGTGCTTTGAGGCCCCATCATTTCTGGTGCAAAACCTGAGGGTTGCATTATCTAAACTCTGGGATACATGGTATCAGCTTCTGAAAAAATTAGCAACCAACTTTGGTTAATTTGGGCCAGCTTTTCTAATTAGAGCAGCAGCAAAAGGAAGGCAGCCCACTCTAGGGAGCAAAAGCACCACAGTCTCCCAAAGCCTTGAGGAAAAAAAATGAGACAGCCAGCTCAGAAGAGAGCAATGGCTCTGGAGACGAAGCAGCAACCCTACAGCAAAAGCCATGCAAGAGTAAAAAAGGGAAAACAACAAACAGGGGTGAGATGCCAGTGGCAAGGGAAGATGATTAAGGCAAGGCCAGAAAACAGAAGCAGGGAGGAAAAATGCAGACCACTTCTGGACAGCCTACTTGTCTGCAGGCAAGTGAGGTGTAAACTGAAACTGAGCCTTGCAGAATTAACAGGCGCGTGGGCTGGGGCCACTTTGGGGGCTCAGACAGAGAGAGCTGGGGAAGGGGAAACACTCTTTCTCTCTGCCAGGCAAGGCAGTTACAGTGCTGGCCCCAAGTCCAGCCTCTCTTCACCTCACAACATCTCTTCTCTACGTGCAACAGCCTTAAATCAAACTAACCATGTAAAATAAAAGTATACTGAGTCTGGATTTCTGACCTGTTCCTAAAGCAGGGCCAAGAGTGCAAACAAAGGAAATGGTGAGGAGTTACTTACATCCATGGAGTAATGCTCAATCTGATAGATGGTGGTCAGCCCCTGGGTCGTGAAATAATCCACACAGGATGAGCAGCCCAACCTCGCTAAGAAGCTGCAGAGGAGGAAGGAAGGAAGGAGAGAGAAAATAGGATCACCCTGGCTGCAACAGCCCAAACCACAGAAAAACCAAACACTCAGCCAATCTGCAGCAACAGGAAACAAAGCTTTCACCCTTGGCTTGACCTCCTCCAAGACATCTCAGGCCAACAAGCCGCTTTGCTGCCGCATCAAACAAACGAGGGAGTCCTTCAGCTCAGCACCCAGCAGACAGCCCTCACGGCAGCATCTTGCCTTAGTCAAGAGCCAGTGCTGCACAGCCTGGGTCTTGAGGCAGGAGGGCTAAAACAGACCCTCCTGCCAGGTCACGTCATCCAGAAGATGGCTGAGCCCATGGCAGCCTGGTGCATGCACAGAGGGCTTCAGCAAGGCATGGGGTCTGGGGCTCAGACACATCATGCCCTTCCAATCAGCACATTCCTCCCTAAGTGTAAAGGATTCCTCGTTTATGGGCAGCATCTTTCAACTGGTTTGACCTCACAAAGGCCAGAGGGGCTTCTGACCCCAGCCATGGCTTGTCAAGTGTCCAAAGGGGAAAAAAGAAAAACAAGAAATGTTTGCAAGACTGCCTGGTGCCCTCAAACTCCACCAGTCCAACAGATGCTGCATCCCTCGGCTGTCTTGCAGTCCTAATCTCCCTGTTTCTCTCAGCTGCTCAGAGGTGGGGATTTGAGGCTCGGTGCCCAGAGGGTGCCAGCCTCGGGACTGCCAAGGGCCCAGTGGGATCCAGTGCTCCAGGATCATTCAGGCTCCTGACCCAAGGGCTCTGCTCCCTTTGTGTGGGAAACGTGCTGGGCAGCCTGCTCCCGCTCACCTGACGATGCTGCAGTCTGAGGGGTATGGAGGAGGGGGGGTGCAGTGGGACGTTGAAGGCATGGAGAGGGGAGGAGGCAGCGCCTGCGTGGGGCTGAGGCCATTCATGTCACCGGTCATGGCCATGTGGGTGCCCATCATGGGAACTGGAGGAGAGAAGAAGGAGGAGGACATTGTTACCCAGGCACACCCAGACCGCGGCTTCGCCCCCAGCACGGCACCCAAGGACAGCACCCACAGCTGAAGCAGCCTGAAATCCCCTGTAAAGCCCTACACAGGGCCAGCTCATGAGAAGTTTCAGGCAGGGCCAAGGACCAGAAAACAGACAGTCCTTCTGGAGCTCTCCCCTCACAGGGGAAAGTGCCACCGTCGCATCACCTTCCCTCCCAGACAGGCTGGATAGAAACCCTGGCTTGCCCTGCCACAGGAGAGGAGCAGGACAGAGCCAGCAGAGTAACCTAATACAGCAGCCAAACAGCTTTGTTTTCAGAGACAGAAAGAGCACCAGAAGGGGATCAGCAACAGGTGTGGGCAAGAGTCCAGCTGTTCTGAAATAAATTAAAAAACAAAACACCAACCAAAAAAAGCTCCAACAAAACTCTGCCCACAGAACCATGTCTGTCATCCTGGATTTACAGGGCTGCTGAGCACACAGCAGCAGCCAGGAGGAACAGAGCTGCGAGATGTTTCCTTTGAAATTAAGAACTGTCTGAATTGAACTGAAGGAAAAAAATGTTGTCAACATTTGCATCTCCTCTGCTGGGAAAGGAAGAAGAAAAAAAGTCTTGAAAGCCAGGGGACAGTGCAGCCAGCTAGATCTGCAGCAAGAAGCAGCTCTGTTCACCCTGTGAGGCTCTGAGCAGGATGCTGAAGCCTTGCCCCATGGCACACCAGCGAGCAGTATTTATTTGGCTCTGCAGGTTTGTGGCTCCAGGCTCTCCAGCGTAACAGTAGCCACTTGGAGATGCCAAGTCTCCTTGTTCAGACTAGCAGGGAGCACGCAGGGAACTGGAGAAGGAGGAGTAAGGGTTTCTTACTGTTGGTTCCCATGCTGTCGGGGATGGTGGTTGGGGTCAGGGCATTGCGCTGCTGGGGGTTGATGAGCTGGCTGACTGAGGGCAGCTTGTTCATGCTGTTCATTTTGCTGAGTGGTGGAGAGTTGGAGCCGTAGGAGGACTGCGACTGCATGGAGGTCCTGCAAACCAAGGAGATGTTAGCACAGGGATCACAGCAGCTGCTTGTTCAGAGTGTGCACCCAAGGGGCCACATGGCCAGTGAAATCACTGACACCATAGGAGCATCACAGATAAAGATCACTGGAGAATGAGTCAACAGGAAATAAGAAGTTTCCCAGGTATTCTGGACACTTATTTCACCTTAAAAAAGTGAAATACCAAAAAAAGGAAAGCTTAACTATTGGTTGAAACTTTTTATTCAAGGAGAAGTGTCTATGCAACTTTTTCAGTTGAAAAGAATATACGGAGAGCCAGCAAACATCTGCAAAGATTTGAAGAGTATTTTTAAGTTAAACTCTCCTTGTGGTCAAAGACTTCTTCATAAGAACATCCTAAATACCCCTGAAACCTGACTGCAGAAACAATTTTCAGATCGGGTCATACTTATCACCTTGTTTTTCCCAAAATTTCTAGTTATTCATATAATCAGGCTGTTCTCAGGTGTGTATCTAACAGCCAGAGGCTCTTTGCTCAAGACAGATTCCATGCAGTTCAAGGACCACTGCTGAGATGGTCAGAACTGCCTGGGATGCCAACAGGCAGCTTTTGTCAGTGTTAAGGCAAAGCTGGTATCCAAACCCTGCAGGCTGCTTGCAAAGAGGATCAGGTTCCTGCTACCACCTGACAACAGCACTAGCCTCCCTCAGGTCCCTCCAGCCCCAAACTCCATCCAGCATATTCATGGAGTGGGCCAGAGATGTTTGCCAGAGCTCCCTGCTGCCCAGCCCCAAGGGCCCCAGCTGCAGTCCCACCATGTAAGAGATCCAGACTGCCAAGACTGGGCTGCTTCTGAACGGCAGCCCAGCTCCCAGATCGAGTTACGGCTGCAGCATCCCATCTGGAGTGGGGTCTTATGTGGGATATGCAGGAAATTATCATTCAAGCTGGTCCAACAGCACAATTGGCACAGCACTGCCATGCCACAAGGGAGCAGGTTTTTCACTCTCTGACACCAGGGACATTTGTAGGCCTGGGCAAAGGTTTGGGAAATGTGCCTGCATCCCCACGCTTCCCAGGCACAAGTACCCTCAAGCCGTGGTCACCCTGCAGAGCAGCGGTCGCCCAGCACTCGTATCACACTGACCCCCATGGTGAATGTCCAAGGGCACATTCCCATCTTATTTCCCATTGGGAAACTTGTTTCCATCTGGGTGTAACTGGTTACATCAATTCCTGGGAACTGGCTTTTCTTCTATGCAAATAGAATAATTATTACTCCAAATAAGCAAAGTGTAAAAGGAAAGAAAAGTCTTATTCCTAGGTAATTTATTAAAACCTTCAGCACTCAAGGTCAAGTTCCACACAATTACATTGTCTCCAGCTTCCTGCACTTTCAAGACTTGCAGTGTTGGGTGGAGAAAACATCTATGCTAACAGGCTAGAGTATCTAAGGCCCTGAAGAAATGTTACCTAATTACACAATTACAGGAGGTACAGAAGGGTGTGAACTGTCCTTTGGCAGTGAAGATGTAGGACAAGATCCGGCAAACTTCACAGACTCAAGGAAGTGGAAAGCACAAGAAGCTTCACAAATTAATATTAACAATGGCAGCAACTCCCAAGGGGAAGTGAAACCGAGCCATGAAGGTCAGACCCAACTTTTCAGAGTGAAGGGAATGATTCAGATCTGAGGTTTCAATTCTCCAATTATGAAAGTTGAGGCCAGCCATGAAATTCAAATCAGGTTGACACCACCCTTAGCCTAAGAGGCTTCTGGATTTAGGACCAATGAGTATTTCTACTTCACAGGTTCAGACACTTATCTTAACTGAGCTTCAGCTGAAGTTAATACACACCTGAAGCGTCTCTTACAGCAAAATCTGCACGATCTGCAAGTGAGGATGTCAATGAACACAGCGAAATTCCAAATCAAATCAACAAAGGCTTCCCAAAAGAGCCTGAGTTGCACTGTTTGAGGGGAGTAGTGGGCCTATCTCTGCCCTCTGCCACCAACAGTTATCTCAGCAAAGCTAATTAGGAGACTACAAAATACTTTGGGGATAAAAGAAAAACAAAAACCAATCAAACACAAGCCAACCCAAAGCTTTAGAAAACAAATGCATACTTGAACGTACAGCTTAGGGACTCCACTCCAAGAGTCAAGATTAACACAATCAAGTTCAAGGGAATAAAACAGAAAACAGGCATTTTTCTTTGTACCCATACCACTTTCAACCAAGCTATTCCATCACATGAGCAGATGTTTAAAAGGCCTACAGAAAGCCATCTACCCGAAGAAAAGTCACAAGATAAACCAAGATACAAAATTTTATTGAAAATTAATGTCACACATCAATATAGCAAGAGCCTTAGAAACACAAGAAAATGTTTTTGGTATTAAGCACAAGGACTACATGGTGTTTGAGGATCCATATAAAATGTATTGCTTTTTTCCTCCATTTTTAAAAACAGATATAAGAATGTCATGCACAGTGATTTTCATTAAAATTGTACTTACTATGTCTCAAGTATACTTCTAATCTCAAAGATTAGAAGTCAGAGCACTAACATTTCTTTGATATCAATGCCAATGAAATGCATTTTAATATCAAGGTATACGGACTTCAATTAAGAGATTATTAGACTTCTTGGAACAGTCTGATACAAAAGGCACTGAGTCACAATCTGCAACTGAGTTTTCTCTCTTCAAGAGGCTATGTAATTATTTAGCAAATAACATTTGTAGTTATGCAAGCTCATATGAGGGCAATCAGTTTCTCATGCTTCAAGGCATATACCGATCATCTCAAGAGGTCAGGAAGGAACTTCCTTCTTCTCCCATATATGAACAAAGTTCAGTTCACAGGCTACCTCGTATAACTACGTTTTCCCAGCTCACTGGATACCAGCTCTTCACCAGAGGTAGCAAACTGCTGGGATAGACCAATTACCTGATTGAGCAGACCAGAGTCCTCGTTCACCAGAGGAGCACACAGCCATGTAAGCAGCCTTAATGAAAATGACATCAAAGGTTCATTTAATGCAACTGGACAGCTCAGGCTCAGAGTTTAAGATTTCACCCAAGCCCCTGTGCCTACAGTTTGCTGTCCCTGAAGACCCAGAGCCAGTCAGTGCAGAGACACAAGAGTAGAATCAGAGCTTCCAGTTCTGTGTCTGCACTCCCTTTCAGTAGCCACTCCAAGGATCACATCCCGAGTTCATATGAGGCCAACGTGCTCACTGACAATGGTTTTCAAAGCAAGGTTTCCCATCACTGACACTGGGGTGTCACTGATGTAGTCTAATAATGGCACACAAGTGACACAGATGATGCTCAGTTGCACTCAGCTGCTCTGAAGGCCCATGAAGGAGCAGGACACTAAAAAGCAGAGAGATGCCCTTGCTCCCCACACCCCAACTACTGCTGTTCTAAAGCTAACAACAGTGCACCTGGAAATCCCACCAGTGGTTTGTAGGCTTGGTACCTCACTGGGAGCATGGAAAGAAGGAGCTCCAACAGTTACTGGGCAGACAGGAACTACAGCACAGGGACGGGAGGGCAATAATGACTCCCCTTAGATTCTAGGTATGGGAATTTCTCAAGGCAGGCCGTGGATGCAACCTGCTCTCCAGGGAATGGAGCTGTAACACAGGGAGTGGATATACATCAAGTAGTTGACACAGACTGATACAACCTGACTGACTGATAAGGCCCGATTAGTCCACTTGGTTATTATTCCTTGAAAGGAAAAGGTTTACTTTCCTGAAGACACAGAGATGGTAAAGAAGCAATGAAAAGACAGCTGGGAAAAGTTCTCATTTTATCTGCACAGGACAGACTACAAAGCAACTCAAATTGCTTTCAGCTCCAGGTATTTGATAAAAGAAAAAAAGAATAGCACCTTCTAATATAACCACCTGGTAGATGGAAAGCAAATCAAGTCACCACTAAGATCAGCTTCACAATCATCATCCTCTTATAGCCAAGTAGGACAAATCAGAAAGGCTTTCCAGGAAACAACAGGATTCAAATAATTTATGTTCTTGTTTAGTGGAATTCTCAGATGTTGTTTTGCCCATTACAGTACAACAGATTTCCTAGAGGCCACACCAAATGATGAACTGGAATCTTCCAGTGCAGGCTGTGGATGCCTTCTATCTTCTGGTGGGCTGCCTCCTCAACCTTGCTGGTGGACAGGCCCAGGAGCAGAGCTCTAGATACAGATCAGTATTCCCCTGTCAAAGTATTTCCATATTGCCATCCAGAAGCAGACAAGGCAAAAATCCAGGAATAAACCTTCACTGGAAGAACAGACAACAGTGCCAAGCATAATCCTACATCTGGGCTGCATTCACAGTTCAGATTCCCACCTCTGACAGGGAAAGGAATCACACTGCCTTTCTTTACCCAAATAAAAAGGCACAGAATCATAGTGACCTGCTTTGTTATCTTTGTTATTCCTGGAATTTCCAGGGAAGGTAAAGAGGCACTTGATTTTGATTAGCTTTACACGAAGAATGATGGTAGAGGTGCAACTGTACGAAAGAGGCACTGCTAGTGTTTAATTAGCTATTACTTATATACTTAATCCCAATTTTGGGGGCTCTTTTCCATCAGCCCTCCTCCACAGTGCTACAGTAGAGCAAGTCTTGGTAAGACATTGAAGATACCCAGAGACAGGATACAGCTCTCAAAGGAGATGTTAGTACGAGTCACCACCTGCTCAGACCCCCGCTCTGCTGCCTGGAAGCAGATGATGTGACGATCAGAATTAAGCATCTTCTCCAACTGCATCAAGCTTTTTTCCCTTGGTGGGTGGCCAGGAGGCCCACTACACATTTGGGAGGCACCCTCTCTTCACACTGCCTAAACACCAGTTTGTCAGAGCTGCGTATGCATCTACCCCAAATAAATCCAGCACAGACTGCACTGCAGCGCACACAGGTCCCCAGCAGGACTGATAGAGCCTCCCAAGTTTCTCAGAAGCTGCTGATCAGTGGCATTTGCAACTGAGCTCTGCTCCCCAGCCACTGTTCCTGGTATACCTTCAGTAACTTCCTCACATTTCTATTTCTTGCTCCTGTGAACATTGGAGGGTTCCTCAGAAGCAATGCCTGAGAGTGTGTGTTGAAGGACCCTTCCCTCCCAGCATCAGGGGCTGCTCTTCATGTAAAGATGTCTGAGCACCTCTCAGTGGGCAAAATGTCTACCCTCAAATCCCTCCTGCCTCACTGCAAGTATCCACACCCAGTGCCATGCTCAACATGGCCAGGTTAACTGCATGGCATGTCACCTGCCTATTGACTGTTCCTCTCTTGTGACAGTCAGGGCTTGATGCAGACCCCTCCTCCCTGCCTAGCCAAACCCTGTATGAATGGCTTTCAGAGACAGAGTTTGATAGAAGCAGTGTGAGAATTTACAAGTCCTTGCTCAGAAAAGGTCTTCTGTGAAGGAATTGCTAAACCCAGATGCACTTCATGGACACAATCAGCAAGACCCTCTGGCTGCAGGATTAATGGGCAAGGTGGACATGGCCTGAGGCCACTTGGCTGAGTCAACTACAACATATGCTGGCACTGCTCTCCTTTGAGGCTTGGAGAGAAGGGGCAGAACATACCAGGGCTGATGAAAATGTTAAGGCAGCATCTAGCAACTTCTGAACATATGTAAGGAAAGAGGCAAGCTCCAACCCCTTTTCACAGGTAGGGTACTAGGAAGTTTTGGACACTCCACCCTTTACACCCTGAGTTGCAAAGGGACAGGACACTGGGCACACGCGGATGTCGCTACAATTCAACCACACATTCAACTGGTGAAGTTCAGCCCACCACTTAGATTGAGCCCATAGAGTCAGGAGGAACTTTGTAAGTTCAGTAAAGCTGGATCAATGCCAGCAGTGCTGGTGCTAAGTCAAAGTCACCCAGTCTTCCTTACAATTTTGATGTACTTTACATCAGACCCTTTAAGGTTGGAAGTAAGTGGAAACAATTCCTGATGCCAAAGCAGAGGGCATTTCTACAGGAAAAAAAATTGATTTCTTAGCAGTGCCAGTTCATATAATTATTACCTCTCCCTGTCCAGCAGTACAAATACATCAGCTACGTGCACTATTAGTGCATGACCAGCATTAAAACAGGCCAAATTGACTATCACAGACCATTTAAACACACATCCTCTGCTTCCATCCCCCCAGTCCATGGACACATTTATAACTTAAACAAGACAAAAGGCATTTTAAAATTGAGACCTGCTCAGAGAAACCCTGCCAAGTTTCACAAATACAGAAGTAAGAAGAAAGAGTAACAACGCATTACAAAAACGGGAAAAAAAGTTACACCAAGACAGATGACATCGTGGTTCCCGACCTCTCAACGCTAAGGGCTACAGCTAAGAGGTCTGTAGAAGTGTCTGTTGCTTTTGCAAAGTTTGAGTCCCTTCAGAAGTTTGCTCTCACTATTCACTCTGCTGCTATCAGGCTGTGTATTTGCCCCACTGTTTCTAGTCCTGCCAGCTGGGCAAAGTGACCCTGCCAGCTCGGTTTATGGATATACTGACGGGTTTGGGGGGCTGGAATGTTTTAGGATGCCATCAGTCTGTTTGGGAGGGTCTCTCCTTGAGTCCATGAGTTCATTCCTGAAGCAGGCCGAAAGGAGACTGTAAAGAAGGAACCAGAGAAAAGAAAAAGATGAATGTACAGGACCCTTTGCCAGCCACCAAGAGAGAAGCAGTCACTTTCCACCTTCATGATCACAGTATGGGCTTTCAGAGGGAAAAAGGAGATGTCTTAGCACCTACAGTGAGGGTATGTAACAGGGAGATTTAGCAAGCTGGAAAGCCCCAGGCACAAGGAGTGCTTGGCAAGGAAGGGAGAAGAACCAGTTAATAGGGAAATCTGATTCTGTCCTAGTCTCACGGGTACAAATAAGGCCCTGATAATGTTTCCAGTGACAAACACAAGAGGAACAAAAGCATTCAGCCAAAGGGGAAAAGAAGTAGCAACTTCCTTTGAGTCCGTTTCTAACTACAATCACTTCAAAACCAGAAGCTGGTGCTAGACAGGGAGAATGGTGCCTATTGGCCATACTGATTACAGCTCAGCTACTCCCCTTTGAAAAGCTGAGGGGTCCCTGGGGCCACCAGCTGATGCAGAAGGGCACTGTGTCCTCGCAGCTCACAAAGCACTTCTACTTGGTTCCTTTCACCTTGGCCATTCTGTAGTGAGAACACTATCCAGGTGCCTGGAGTTCACATGCAAGCACAGCACTACAAAACCAAACCAAACCATGCAAAAATCCACTATTAGCTTTCACACCAAAAGCCAGATTAACGAGGTGAAGGTACAAGGAATACCCTCCCCACCAGCCCCCTTCCCACAAGAGCAAGCACTGGGATCCTTGCAGTTCACAGCCCAGCTGGGGCACTCCAGGCATTGGATAGCTCAGTTCTGTCACAGTTCACTTATGAGGTTAATTCCTTCTCGTTTGGATAATGAGTTGTGCTGCTCACTAGACTGAAAGGCAGCCAGTGGGCTGGTAGCTGAAGCCCTGCTGATAGGAAAGAAATATTTTCTGGGGTACAAGATCCCACTTGGACATAAGAGCCCTCTTCCTGGTAGCCATTGGAAGACTTTGTGAAAACCCTTCAACCACAGGAGTTGGGCTTGGTGTTCCTTATGAACTTTATGGGTCCCTTCCACCTTGAAATGTTCTGTGATTCTCTGCTAAAGGAAACTGCAATACAGATAGTTCAGAAAACAGTGCTCAGCAGAGTGAAACCCACCACACGAGAAAGGGTTTTCTAGTGAAACCCTTGAAGACTGTGCAGGTAACTCTCTGGGAATATTAATGGTAAATGTATTTCACAGCAGGGTTATGAGGAAACACTTCCTCCTCAACAAAGCATGAGCCACCTCTGACATCTCTCACAGCAGTAATCATCTGGCAAATCTATATTTTACACAAATGGCAGCAGACTATGAAAAGGAAGTCTTCTAAATAAACATGTGTGTGCTGCAGTTCAAGCATGGGCCCCAGGATTTGATAGTGAAAAAGGAAGAACAAACTGAAGAAAAAACCCAAAAACTTCCCACCTATGATCATGAAGGTATTTTGGCATAACAGTAAATAAGAGAAAACCATGCAGAAAGGAGCAAGCAGAGAGAGGAGATGAGACAGAGAAATATTGTGGTCTGGCTTTGCAGTATTTTGGTCATCTAGTGGGACACAAGAATTCTGATTGTCACCAGATTTGTCCTTTTTATTCCAGAATAGTCAGACAGCTGCATCTGCTGGCCTGTCAAATGCATTGCTGGTCTGTATGTGCACGAGAGGAATTATACAGCTGTTTTCCAAAATGACAAGATTTATATTTTTAAAACTACCTTTCCACCATGATAATCTCAATCTTGCTTTTCCTACTCTTCAAAAAAAGTTGAAGCTTTCCATGTTGCAGGAGTGAAAGGGAAAACTCCTTCCACACACCTAGATAGCTTTTCTATGTTAATCACTGCCCAGAAAAGTAACCTGAAAAATCAAGCAATTCCTCCACCACGGCTTGACTCTGGAGCATTTGTGGATGCTGCTCTATTTTGAGAAGGAAGAGCCAACAGCAACTTTCAAACATTCCAGTCCCACAGAGCCCTGCTGGGACATACAGCTTCCAACACTTTCCAGCTTGGTCACAGCATACACGCTTTCCCAGCTCCCACTTTTCATGTGTACATTGAACTAAAGGTGAATCGAGACCAAAATTTTAAAGTACATCCCTACATACAAAGTGAGAGGCCAGAACAGATTCAAAAAGGAGTCCTTGTGCTCCTGAGTTTGGCCAGCCTGACAAGGAAGCGGTGGCAAAAGTTCTCCCAGCAACCTGTTCACAGTGGAAGTTTGCTCTTATCCAAACCACTCCCTACAAAGCAGCTGCTCTAACCCATTCTCACACAGACCTGATGCTCCTTTTTTGGGGTGCAATTTCATCTTAGAGTATTTTCAGCCTAAACATCCCTTCACCCTGAACACATTCATTCAGATATTAAGTCATACCCTGGATTATTGAGGAAAAAGTAGCAAAACCCAAAGTGCACCTAAGAAACTATTGCCTGAACATGCATTTCAGCACAGAGGGCCCTTCTTGATGGCAAGCTGTCTGCAGAGACAACCGCAGCAGCTCTGGACAAACATTAAAAGTTATTTTTCTCCACACTCCTGGCACTCTTAAAAGCTCTTAATCTTTCTCCCATGTATCTGAGCACACTCAGCAACTGAGAAAAAATGAGTATATAACTGGACAAGTGCCAGGAGACATGCCAAAAGAAGTTTCATTAAATTAAATGGCTGGACTTCTACATGCTGGTCTTAAAGGTAACACAAATACCAACCTCATTTGCCAGGAACCCATCCTACTGATATAGAAAGAATGAAAACAGTAATTATGGCAAAGCCAACCATCAGCACCAAGGGAAAGCTGTCATCTGCTGCTGTCCATTTCTGCTTACAAAACCATTTCTCAGCTGAAATGGCTGTGGTTCAGGTGAAGCTTTGAAGACAAGCAGCAGAGCACACAAAGGCCACAGTGCCTAGGAGCTAGTAAATACAATCTATGGTATATACAAACAGTGCAGATGACTGATAAGTAAATAATAATAATGAGATTTTTAAGTGCCCCAAAAAAAGAGTCCAGAGCCCTTGGATGCTCCAGACATTTTGGCAGAAGGTTTTTTTCACACCTCCACAAGACTCCAGCTGACACTAAAAACATACAGGTTGAAATGTGAACACATGCAGAGATCTGGCAGAAAGCTGTGGTATTGCAGAAGTCCTGAGACAAGGCCAAGGCACTGAAATAAATCCCTACAGGCTCAAGTGGGACTTATGTGGTGCCTTGGCCCCATGCTAACCTCTGCAGAGGAATGAGTTATACCCACAGCCTCCTGACGTGAGAGCTTCCCAGCAGGAACGCACGAGATCCGAAGCACTACCGCTGGCAGACAGCTACAGCCCAGGGGGCTATTTTCTGTCACCCGAGACAGCAGGTGAAGCAATGCCCATGAATGACACCGCTTACAGCCCGTCTGGGAAGTCATTCTCTGCCCAAGCCTCTGTAACTGCAAGGCTTTGGGAACCCAGACACCTATTTGGCCCTTCTTTTCTCCATCTTCCTCGCACTTAGAGCTCCCAAAGCAATCCCAGTGCAGCCCTGTCAGCTGAGTTCAGGGAGGATGGAAGATTTCTCATGAGCAATGTGAAGAGTCAGCTGGCAAAGTGCAGTTTTTGACAACACTTTAAAAGCGTGTATAGAATCTTTCTTTGAAGTGCCCACTGGCCACAAAGGAAATCTTGCTGCGTGTTTCACCCTTGCTCTCAACTTTCAGCTGCCTGTTTTATAGGTGAAAAACCTGAACTACTGTTGTACCACTGAGACACCAGCCCTCCAATGCACCAGAGATGCTCTGCAGCAGGGTCCAAGCACTCAGCTGAGCTGGTGCTCACAGTTCCAACTCTACATACTCTTAGCAAGATGCTCAGATGGATACGCTGGAGAAAGCGCGGAGATGGTTCCATGTTTGCTGCCATTCCCATGGAGAGATGAGAGAGGAGTGCACCCAGCCTGCGCTCCCCAGCTGGGACGGGCACACGCAGCAGGCTTCTGACCACAGGCTCTCAATGGCTCTGCCTCGCTGTGCTGTGCCTTGGGCTCTGGCTGAAGGTCAGAAATGAGGCACTGAGCCCATCCTCATTCACCCTCTGAGGCCAAAAGGTGAAATGTGAGGGATGAAAGACTAGAGAGGGACCTCGCAAGCAGTCAGGATGCACACTTGGGGAAGGAAGACTGCTTTGTCCCATTGCTTGGCCCTCATTTGAACACCCTGTCCCTGTGAACAACTGTGCAGCAGCCTTCTGTGTCTCTCTCCTCTCTCCCCCTTTCCCACTGTCCCCACTGCACTGACACTGCAAGCATAGTGGTACTCACTGCTTCTGGAGCAAGTGCTGGTGCTGCTGCTGCTGCTGCTGCCGGTAGGTCTCAATCGTGTGCTGGGGAAGGTACTGCATCAGCTCCAGGGACTCTTTGATCTTCAGCAGCATTTCATACGTCTCCCGTCCCCTCACCTGGATCATGGGAGAAGGAAACGGGGGGGGGGGGGGAACAAAAGCTTTAAAGGACTGCATCTATAGCCCTTAGTGTAGTCACCTTAGAAAGTTTTAGATAAAGTCAAGTAAACAACCAGAGCAGGATACAAATACTCTGCTTATGCACTATGCTCACACAATAAAACTGCTAAGTCTTGTTCTAGAGGTGCAGCACATAATGTTGAAGAGTGATAATCTCACACTGAAGGCTGAAGAACATCTTGGGGTTGTCATATGGCTCAACGTGAATCTACGCCAGCCAAAAGCAACATTCTGATCCAACCTATTTAGACAGAAAATGTCTTTACTTGCCTCAGATGTAAGCAGATCTGGTGCTGAATCTCACATGCCAAAAGATAGCGCTTGAATTTGAGAGCTGGGTTTGGCTCGCCCTTCTCCTCCAAGCACACCATGGTTTGTGATTTATCCAACTAAACATGGCTCATGGGGAAGGAGCTAAATGGCCAGTTAGAGATACTTCTTGCTCTTTCTGAGCCTGCATTTAATACAGCATAGTTCACTCCTATCACTGAATTACAATGGCAATACATGTAAAAGCCATAGAAGCATCCACCTATCAGTAAGATAACCCCCAGTATTTCTAGAGAAAGGTCATGTGCCACAGACCCAGCAATGACAGAGGAGGAAACCTAGTTAGACCTCAGACAGTGTTTCCACCAGGACAGACAGATCCCTTGGGATAGTCCCATATGCCTTGCATAAGCCATTCTTAGCACCTAGTGGGATCTTTAATATTTTTTATTTGGAGTATGTATTTAAAATAGGTGGCTCACAGGATTAAAGAAAATAAAAATTATCCTTTCACACCCCAACCCCATCCTCAGTTCTCTTTGAAGTCTAGGTAAGCCTTAAGTCACTGTCAAAGATAGCTAACATAGGGTAAATACAAAGACAGAGAGAACTCACTGGCAAGTATAAGAGCTCATCATCTGGGGAACGCCTTTTTTTGATAGATGTCATCTGTATGCCGTGAGTTCCTTGTCGAAAAGCTGGAAGAGAAACCCCGAAGGCACCCCATTAAAAAAAAGAAAGGGGGGGGAGAGGGACAGGAAGAGTGTACAAAGAAGAAAAAGGCACAAAGAGAGACACAAAAGAGGTAAGAAGTGCATGGCCAGCTCAGATCTGTAGTGCTCTGAAGGGATCTCTGCCTGAGCCACTCCAGAACTGTCCTTGCAGCTCCTGGCTCTTTAAGGCAGACACGACTGCAGATGCTGCCTGACCATGTCACTTGGGGAAACACATTAGCCAAGGCACGCTGGATATATGACAAAGCCCTGGCAAGCCACACTTAGAACAAACACTGGCTCTTTACAGGAAAGTTACAGAAAGTTTTGGTATTACAGGGCTCACGAGCTGTTGGTGAATCAGTGATCCACAAAGGTGAGACCACTGGCAGGGAGCAGAACTCACAAAGAAAACAAAGCCCCACTTCAGTCTGTCTCCTGTCATAACCTGTGCCCTGCTGTCCAGCCTGCTGCCCTCACTGAGTACAGGGGAAAACCAAAGGTGGATTTCCACATCCTGCATGTCCAGTGAGTACTCAGATCTCTTTAGAGAGAGGCCACTTTCCAGAGCATCTCCAATGCACAGCACGGTTTGTTTGCTCAGTCTAGATCCCTGTGGCTGGAAGACACCTGCCACAGCACAGAACACTGGCCAGATGAAGCAGAGAACAACAGCATGGCCCCAAACAGGCAGTGAAGGTTCAAAAGGTTGAAGTCCCAGCCATACAGCTGGAAGGTGGCAAATAAGCACCCCTTCACCCACCACTGGCAGGGCTAATCTAGCACCAGCAGTGCTGCAAGGGAGCCCACAAACCCAGATTGTCAGACACTGCTTTGTGAACACCAGCTCATTTTCTAGGCTGATTCACCCTGGGAAAAGAGATGTCTAATGCCCTCCTGCCTCCAAGCCCATGCCCAGCACCACTCTGTCCCTGTGGCACAAGCACCCAGTGACAGCCCAATCTGCGATCTGCCCAGCTCTGCCAGCTACTTACGGCGCTTCGTACCATCACCATTCTTTGTGCTGTCAGACACTTGCTGCTTGCGGATGCTGTCCTCGTCGGCCTTGCGGTCTCTGCCTGGGCAAGCACAAATACGGGCTTCGAAACAACGGCGGCCCAAGACTTGCCCACTGGGAAGAGAGGTAAGGAGAAACATCAGCTAGCATTCTGGACACAGGCCAGCAGCTCCTCTCAACTTCATACCACACTGTGCATCTCCCATTTCCCAATCCAGATTTCCTGAGTGCTGGGCAACTCCCACCCGCAAACATCTAAGAAATATCCTATAGCCTCTTGAATGAAGCTGTTCCTAAGGATATGGAATGCTGCCCTGAGGAGAAGAGGAGCCAGAAGGGTTACAGTCGTGATGCACAACTTACTCTCTGGTTTCCAGGGTCACAATGATGAGGATCGGGCGGCGGTTCATCCCTCCAACGCAGCTGCTGTTGCACATGAAGTTGTACAAGACTGTAGTGAACTCAGTACCGACCTGGATGAGACAAAGGCGATGACCAGAAGAGAGGGAGGATGGAGAGCTCTGCTTTTTCCAAGCTCTCCTCTCCTATTTCCCAAGCCGGACTGCAAACAGAACAGCGTGAATAGGCCCCCACAACAAAGCTTCCTTAAGAGAAATGAAGAACCCCTGCTCTCAAGGAATAAAGAGGGTGTTTCACAGCTCATTTCTGACAAAAAGGAAGAAGGGATTAATTGTGATGAGGAAAGCCAAAGATCCCAGCTCCTCTGGCTAAGGTTACAACTCCCACCCCTCTGTGTGCCAGGATGCCACCAGCCCGAGCTCACAACATACCTGGGGTGGCTCATAAGGGACCAGCACACTCTGCCTCCCAGTGATGGGGTCTTCTACATACTGGGCATGGCTGTTCCCTTCCACTCTGATCAGGTGGCTGGGAGGCGCAATCTGCCCTGCAAGGGTAAAGACGGGAATAAACAAGAGACACTGTTCAGTGAAGCAAGGCCATACACAGGGTGGCAAGATCTGCCATCCAGGGAGATGCACGTGGCCTCAGAAGTCTACCAGAGCACACACAGGTGCCTCCCAGCCCTTAAAGCATCCCTTCCCAAGATCCCTGCTGTCAGACACCAAAAGCAACAAAGGCTTTCTCAAGCTCACTCTGGATACCTGTGGCTAAACTTGAACCAGAGCTTCCCAAGATCCCACACTGAGCCCAAATGTGAACTGAGCTGCAGCTCAGCAGCTCTTCCAGCAGATAACTCCTGCCGGATTTTCACACCAGCTGAAAGCCTTTATTTTCCTCCCTCTAATGCATACACAAAGCAAATTCCTTCAAGTCTCAATTTCTACTCTTCTTCCTATCAATTGCTAGCCCTCTTCTGCTCCCTTACATCAGTCTTGATCCTAAAAGAAAGATTCAAGTAGCAAGAGAAATATGCATTTAATTAATGGTCAGCTTGAAAAATCATGCTCGCTTATAGCAGCAGCAAAAGGGAACATGATCATCTTGGTTCCTAGGCCACCTTCCAATAATTAAAAGCTTCCTTCCTGCAAATTTTCTTCCATGTTTCTACAACATACAACTACATTCTGAGGACAGGACCCTGCTATGGGTTCATCTCAAGAATTTGTTTTGTATATTAACTATTCATTTCTTACTCAAAGTACAGCCTATTTCTAGAGAAATAACTACTTCAGAATAAGAATTTATAGGACTTTTTTTTCTTCCTTAAAAATCCATTACTGAATAGCGTCAACCCTCAATAAATCCAGTTCTGTCAGAAAAGCACTTTTTAAAATAAAAAACTGTTTTGAAGAACTGTCTCACTCCACTCTGATTTTACACTCCCACATCCTTGTTTATTTCTGGGACTTGTCTAGCTGGCTGCACTGTAACCAGCAATGGGATCCAGGCTCCCAAGACACCCTGCTAACTGACACCAACCGCAGTTCTTTCTACAGTAGGAGATAAATAATGTACGTAGAATAAAACAGATGCTCATTTGAACTTAGGTGAACTTAAGTGGCCAAGACAAAATGGAACCCAGCCCATGAGCTTGCAGAAAAGCAAAGGACATTTTAAAAACAGCTGCTGCTTCACTAACATGAGGAGAAGCAAGTAAAATGTTAAAACATTAATACCGAACTGAGAGTGTTAAATGTAGAAGAACGATGCCCACAGTTGATGCTGGCACTTAGCATTACCCTGCCAGAGATAAACAGCCCCTCCGTCTTTGAGGCGTGGATTAAGGACTGGAGATGATATTGCATCCTGTTACTAAATCCCTGTCCCAGCAACATGGAAGCTCATTCCTGAGCACAACAGCTGCTTCTCATTGCAGAAGCAAAAGCAGAGCAGGGGAAGGCTGCCAGAGGGGCACTGCCTGCCCTGGGGACAGACACCCACCCAACCTAGGCAGTCATGAGGTTTATTTCAGTACTTTCCTCCCAAGGATGTGCTTGCACAGGGACAGCTAAAGCATTGCATGACACTTCCTGGCAAGCACGGGAAATACAAAGCTGCACAAGGTGTCGCAAGGAGGTCTGCTTCCAGAAGGTTTGCTCTGAAGCTGCTGTCACATCCCTCAGTGGCTGTTCATCAGCCAAGCAGCTCTGGAGAGGGACTGCCAGGATAGCACTGCCCTCCTTACCCTCGTTGAACTCCCGGCTCAGCTCATGGTTCGGGCAGCGTTTGACCACTTCGGTGACGTGTTCAGCTTTCTTGTAGACAGGCATAGCCCTGATGACAGCTCCCTGGGGTGGTGGGGTCATCACTTTGATCTGGATGGGACATGTCTTGGCGATCTGGCAGTACAGCTTTTTCAGTTCGGTGGAATACTGCATGGGGAACAGACCAAGACAGAGTCAGGAGTTCAGCTAGGGATGAAGGCACACCAGGAACATGGAGATGGCTTTGCATTTGTAACTAAAAGCACCAGCCACTGCATGTGCACTGCACTTGTTTGCACAACAGCCATGCTTCCAGAAAAGTGAAAAAATCCCTAGACCTTTACCTGCTGTAAAATAGCAGAGCATAAATCTACATCCTAGCTTTCCCAAACGCAAAAATCTTCAGATAAAGAGCACTTCATTTACTCGAACAAATAAAGGCTTTATTTCTCTTGGGCACACACTCCCTCTTGCAAGAGACACCCATTATCCACCTAACAAAACAGATGCTATTCTTTTCACAGCATCCTGTAATCCTGGAAGCACTCAAAACCACAGACAAAGTGTTTCATCCTGTTTTCTACGAAGCCCTCCTACTCTTGCAGAGGGATTAAATAAAAACATCAACCTTAGAACTGAACAGTACTTGAAAACAAGACCCTGATCAATTTGGGAGTTGTACCAAATCTGACATTTCAATCATCTTTTAAAACCATCTTCTACATCTACTGAGCACCACTGTAGTAATCTTCTCACTTCTAAACTCAAAGTATTATAGCCAAAAATAAGGTAAAAAAACCCCAAACAGTATTTTTATTTCAAAGCCAGAAGAGTTGAACAGCCCAAACACCAGCTCCATGCTGAGACCTAGACGATAACCCAGCAGCTGGCTCCAAAAGGGAGGCTGTGACCATGCAGTGAACACCTGGAACAGAAGAAGATACTTTTATTCACTATGCTAATTTGGAGACTATTAGATTTCTCTTAAGATATTCCTCACTAAAACAGTAAACCGATGCAGCATTTTCCTGGAGGGTGTTCACATCTGGAAACCTTTACTCAGCAAAACGTCAAGGCTGAAGTTGGTGGTTTCTTTTCAAAACCCCTCTGAAATAAAGGCATCTGTTTAGCAGGGAGGACAGCAAGGAAAGTCCCAAGTGGTTCAATTCTGCACAACCTAAATCCATTTTCCTGGATGTCTCCCATGAAGGAGACTCTCCAGTCTCCCCTGCTGTACAAGCCTGTTCCAAAATATGGCAGGTTTTTCAGTACCCCACTCCAGAGGCATTCAGTTTTCTCCTGGTATTCAGACATTCATGAGTGCAGAGATCTCCCTGTAACAACATAACCCACAGGAATTGCTGGCATTTCCCCATCTCCACATCCTCGGTTCTTGCAGGAAAAGAAAAGTGACAGCCCCAAGGTGGTTGTTTCCTCACAAAAAAAGGTCTCTAGCAGCCATGGGCCAATACATCCCTCTTCCCAGCTGTTCAAACAGAGCAGTGACAGGTTCATACTGGTCAAGAGCACCCTGTGGCCATGGACCCCACTGGGACTGGGAGAGCCAGCGTGTGCACTGGTGGGTGGCAGATGATGCAGCAGCAAAAGGATTAGCTAGTGATATTCAGGGATTATTTGCATTTCAAAGTGTACACACTGCTAACATAGGAAAAACCAAACTTGCGAGAGACACTGGGTAGGAGAGAGGGATTAAAAATAAGCCAAGCCAGTCCCTTCCCTCCTCACTCAACACCATCTTGCCATGTGGCAGAGAAGATGCTACAGGTATTTAAGCTACGAAAAAAGATTTCTTTAAAATGCAAAGGCCAAATTGTGCAATGTATTTTATGTGCCTGCAGGCTACAGATTAAACCCACAAAGGATTTACCCAGCCTGCGGAAATGGGGAGCACGCCAAACAATTACAAAAAAAAAAAGTTGCGAAACAGATCTAGATGGTGATTTATATCATACATCTTTTAAACCTGAAATTCCTTATTGTTTTTTAATTAAAAAGCAATTCCTTACTGAAGGTAAGAATGAGCTCACCATGTTGTCTTTTCATCTCAAGAGGTAGAAAAAGAATCACTTATATTTAAAAAGGAAGAAAACCTGTAAAGCTTTGTTTCCTTCAACACATCAGTTTGCTCATAGCATTGTGAAGGTTTCAAGGACAGAAAGCCTCAAAAATCTCAAAAAGCCAGCTAATCACTTGGATGCCTTAACATCACTGAAGCACAAAGAAATTGGGCACCCAAAGGTGATGGGCTGAAATGCAAGCAAAAATACGGAAGAGCAGTGGTGCACAGAGGGCACAGCACACGCCAGGAGCCAACGTGTCCGATGTCTGCAGGCATCCAGAGAATTGAACAAATGGAAGGAGATACACAGCCCTCGGTCACTGACCGGGACTCTTGGTGCTGACTGTAATTTTACGTATAATATCTTCAAAGACAGAAAGCTGGGGTTACAAGAAAGGGGAAAATAAAAATCACTGCTTTCAGAAGGACTGAGAGGTACCCAACACCAGCATCAATACCGAGGCTCCTGATCAAACAGTGTGGCCCCTCTGCCAGCAGAGAAAGGGATCTACTCCTCATACACCCAAATGGCACGGTTGGACCCCGCTGACTACAACCAGCAAGGAAGGCATTGGACCCACAGCTGAAATTCACAGAAAGCAAACAGCCAAGAGCTAATGGGTTATGATGAACAAGCCTATCCAACAAAGAAACACAGGGCAGACTCAAGAGCTGCAAGTTCCAGCCAACAACTTGAACTTGGCATGTCAGAAAAGGAGGGTAACCAGGAGCCCACCTCTGTCTCAGGACACAGTCAGGACAGGGAAGATTGCCCAGCACAAGCAAAAGAGACAGCAGGAGGCTGAGCAGCCTTTTTGTCACCTGATTGTGAGAAGAGTTCAAGCCTCACAGGCACTGCACAGGGCTTGGGGACATGGCGTAGAGCCATGATTTCACATCTACCCCAGGCACAGCCGCCTTTGAGCATGTAATCACTGAAGGGATGGACATTTAACACCAGTGTAAATCTGTCTGCAGGGTACCTGCTGTCAGACAGAGAGGGGCTCGAGTTTCCCACCCCGCCAATTTTGCTGCAACCAGGGGTAACCTGATGCACAGCCATTTATTGGCATAAATAGATGCCAACAACTAGGTCATGGTGACTTCGTCCTGGATCAGTGATAATCGCTATATCCACAGAGCAAGACAGGATATTGTATATAGATTTCAAAGCAAAGGCACTTCAGAAAGAGAACCCAAGGCAGGAGCTGTCTGGGCATTCAGATAGTGCCTGCAAGCAAGGATCACACTCTTGGCACAGGTGCTGCTCCTCAGTGGTCCCAAACGACCCCACCCTGCAGGAGGTGACAGTCCCCCTGCCCACCATCTTGCTACGAACCGACACTTGCTGTATGAGGGCTAGGACCATGAGCAATTCCCAGAAATCCAAAGCATGACTATTAATAAACACACTTGAGCAGGAAAACTAAATTAATTAGGAGTACAAATATAAAAAAATGAGCTTGACCCAACAAACAAGTCTAGCAGTTAACAAGATGACAATAGCCATTATCCAGCAGTAGGAACAAAGGTTGTGCCAACAGCCTGAGGAGTGCAAACACCACTTCCCCCAGAGTAGAGACCTGAAAGCCATTTAAAACAAAAGAGTTGAGCCTGGAAACATGTTATCTGCTCAAGAGAGAGAGGAAAGAGTGTTGGCTCGGACTTTTCTTTGGAGTTCGACTGCTGTCTGTCATGAATTTAGCTTTTTGCTTAATAATATGTTTTAAAAGGAAAGATGAAAACATTCCAGTGCCTGCAGCTCTGCTCTCCCCACCTGCCTGTGCAGACATACTGTATTACCCACTCTTGGCACCCTGGCTGGTAATTCAGTAGCACAATACACACACCAGCTACCATCAGGCAACACCTGTCTAATTTCTCAGTAAGCCCCTTCTACGGAAGGTGTGTCAACAAAGTGTTGGAAGTCAAAAACAAAACACTTTTTGACTCTCAAATGGACAATTTTTGTTAGAAGGGACTGAAGTCTCCTGGAAGTAAGTGTGCAACGCAATACAAGCCACAATGGCTTTTCACTGTGTGTTCAATTCCTCTGCAAAACTCTGATGCAGTGAAATCCCCCAAACACTACTTTTGAAATCTAGCTCTAATATCTGGTTTACCATCTGATCTAGCAGAGGGATTATGGCCTCTAAATCTTTAAAAGCAGTGGGGTTCAGTCAGCTCTACAAATGCTAATGGCTGTCAGCTTGAAGGGGATCCCAGAGGTTGGCTTAAGGCATTACAGCTCCCTGAGCCCCTCCTGCTCAGATCAACAGGTCTTTCAAATCTTCTGCAAACTTCTTTTAAGTAGTCATGTTTTAATTAAACTCCGTTAACTAGATTCATTTTACTTTATGTTTTCAAAGCTGTCAGCTATAATTTTTCCCCTATCAAACTAACTCCCTAAGAAGGGGAAAAAAAAACAGGTTAGAAGAGTGGGAATGTAACAGTTACCTGCACCAGAGTATTCACAGGTGAAAACAAGGAGAGTCACAAAGAAATAGAAAATAATTTGAATCTATTTTAATTATTTAGGAGAAAAAAAGGCAGTGGGAAGAAAGGAAGCTACCAACTAAGAATAAAAATTGAAATTTACCCAAGCACCTTAAACATTTTTTATATGCTAGACCATGATCTAACTTTCCATTTACAAAAAGCTGCTGGGAGCATGTGGGGGCAAATCAGGAACACATGTATGCACACGCACACACACACTCTCTTAGGAACCAATGTGTACCCAGAGGACTTTCAGTGAAGAGGAGCTGGACCAGGAGTGCTGCACACAAGGACACCTCCTCCTTCCAGATTTAACCTTCAGCTCAGCATAACCTAAACCCCATGGCTTGTGAGCAGACTTGTTGCAGCTGCAGTTTGAAGTCCTCTATCCCACCAGGTGCCAGAGAAAAGTGGACAGCTTGCTGCCAGCGGGCATAGCCGGCATTCAAACCCTGGGTACGCTGACAGGTCCAGTGATACAGATCCACCACGTGTGGCAACAATCCCCAGCCTCACAGCGCAGGGCACCGGAGAGGCATGCCTGTGAGCATCCCCTATCTGTAAGGGAAGCCATCGTGCGATGCCCGGGAGCATGGGAGCGGATGCTGATGCAGCCCCACCAGTGCTTTGGAGGCATTTATCAAATTTCTCCACCCCGGGGCAAAGGAAAAACCATGTCACACTCCTTTCCCTCTTGAGGAAGGGCAGTGAATCACCCAAGGGCGTCCGCCTTTGCAAAGACTTAAAACTTCATTTTCCCCCCAGGCTCCTCTGCCCCCTCCCCGTCGCCTCGCCAGGCGCTCACGAACGGTGCTGACGAGCTATTAAAATCCTTCCTCCGAGTGCTTTTCGCCAGGAGCCGCAGCCAAAGGCCGCCTGTTGCCACCTGTCAGTCGCGGGGATTAATTACCTGCGCCGGGCGGGGAGCGGCACATTCCTGCCGGCCTCGCCCGCCGGGATGTTGACATCAGGCAGGTGGGCCCCGCGTCCCCCGGCCGCCCGCGCCGAGGGGGGACGCGACCCACGAGGGGTGCGTGGGGACCGGCATTGCAAACCGCAGGGACAACGGGACGCGGGGTGGGGGGGTGGGAGGAGCGCGGCGGGGCTGCCCCGGGGCAGGCGGCACTCCCAGCGCCGGCAGCTGCTGCTGCTGTGCCTTGGAAACCTTAGCGAAAAAAAATAAATATATGGGTGCGTGTGTGTGTCGACCTGCTTAGGTAAACGGGGAAGGGGAGGGGTGGCAGGGAGGAGAGCGGAGAAACGTAGCCTGCGGACAGGGATTCAGGGGCCGCTGCCCGGTGCGCCGGTCCCGCTGCGGAGCCGCTCCCCGCCCGCGGGCACCGCGGGGCGCAGCCGCTGAGCTCCTGCGCCGTGCCATCGCGGGGGAACGAGGGGGAGAAAAGGCGCTCTTCCCCCTCTGGCAGAGGCACAGCCATCCCCTCGCCTTGGCAGGCTGACAGCTGCGCGTTCCCCCTCCCCGCAGGAGCTCCTGCGGGTCCCTGTGAGCAGCACTCCCGCCCCGTCCCCCAAACACACCCCGACTCGGAGGGCGCGATGAGAAGGGGACATGCACACGTGGCCATGGTAGAGGAGATCCCCTGAAATCCCCCCAAAATACCGAATTGAGAGCATCTGCTAGATTCTCACATCTTTAGGATAATGAGGTAATTCCTTCATGTGACAATATTCAGCATCTCGCTTGAGGCTCCCCAGGGGTTTCAATTCAAAACTGCCTTGATCAGGATATATCATCTCTACCTGACACTGTCAGCAAAGCCACGATAACAGAAATAACACCAATAATTTCCCATACTGCTTTTGCACTGTGAAACTCTAGTAAATGTGAAAACTTTACATATGAGGGCTTTTACATTGCAATTTCGTATCTACATACTTACTTCACCAACAAATGAAGTCCTCTTGAGGTTCAGCTTGAAAACCATTTTAAAAATAAACAACAACAAGAACAAAGAATCAACTGAAAAGTATCCTGTTTCAAGAGGAAAAAAACTCCAATGGAAAACTCTGAAGGCAAGCTTTATGCATTTTTCGATACAAAGTGATGGGTGTAAAGGAAAGCTTTACTATTTGGTTTTGTGAGTTCTCTTCCTTTGCCAGTCTATTATTTAAATATTTTTGAAATTAATTTATTTAAAAACCAAAATCGTTAGACTCCTGCAGTCAAATGGCCTTAGCTTGTGCAGCCAGCTCACACACTGCATGTGTATTGTGTCCAGTTTCTCTGACAGTTTCTAAACTGAAACTTTAGCAGTAGCAAACAAGTTTCAGATGCTAACAATGTCTAATAATTTACATTTCTGATAGATTGCTTTGCATCAGAAATTCTGTGACGTAAAAGTAAGAAATAAGAGCAAATCTGCTGAAAGGCAAAGCTGATCTGATTCCGAACATCTTCCCCTGATATCTACGTCTCCCAGTGACTTCTCTACTATGAATGCACAACAAATAAGCAACCTGTTTGCCTACCACAGAAAATATAATATTAGGAAACACACACTGTAGGAAATTCACCCTCATTCTACCCAAACTCACCTAAAGGCTTATGATGTGCTAAATTCCAGCAGAATAGCAAGGAGCAATCAAAGTTAGTCTAAAACATTACTTAAAATTGGATTTGGAAAACATCCACTCCAATTATTAAGCATTAATTAGTAAACCAACAAAATTCAACAGCAAAGTTTTTAATCATTACAGTGATTGCCAAAGCAGCTTTGTGAGTAATTCCATTGCATTTCTTCCCTCCTTCCACAGCCCCGCTACTCTCAAAGACACGTGGCTACTTCACATCCTCCTAGCAGGAGGGTAACCCACTGCTAACAAAGCACTACACTGGAGTTACAAATATTTGCATCTCTATAAAATACACACACCTGCTTGCACGTAATGCAAGTGAGTGGACAGTACACATATGACCACGTTTGCCTACATGAAACTAAATTGACTGTATGACCTCAAGCATCAGAGCAGCTAACACTGCAACAGTGACATAACCAGCAACAGTCCTTCCAGGCAATTCTACTCATTACACCAGAATGTATACTCTAATGCTGCAGGCAAAAACCTCCAGGACTTGATTTAGCAAAAAAATCTTCAGCATATGCTTAACTTTTGGCAGCACTGTTAACCACTGCCTGCTCAAGTCAGTGTGCCTCTGTGTAAGGGAATTTGTGAAGTCAAACCTGAGCTTAAAGATCTGATTCAACCTGTATCTTAAAGGAAATAGGATTTCTGTTATAAAGGGCTCCAGAAATGAACTGAAAAGAACATATTCAGGCTCCAAACAGCAAACCCACCTCACCACATACTGCTCCTGACTCACATGCCTCGGCTTCTGATACTGAGCACGAGAACCTGTTCTGCTCATGGGCTGCTTTAAGTAAAGTCCAGGCTGGCGATTTCAAACCTCCTCCTAGCTTGGTGTGGGGGATTCAACTTTCTTACAGTCATCTGTCCCAGGCTCAGCCAAAGAGGAAAGCTGCTGTGTGTTTCCTCCCAGATTTCACTTGTTTCACGTTTGCATGTTGTAGCATGCTCCATCCTACTGATGCCTTAGGTTTTAACTTTTACATTTTTCAAATCCTGTATTGCCTAGTGTGTAACTCTGAAGTTTCGTGTGGCCCGTTAACTACTGTTCTCTCATGCTGGTTAGACATAACAAGCCTCTCCAAGGACACCCAGATTGTCCTAGGCCCAAAATGTGTAAACTAACATCTTAAGAACAGGGGTAAAATTCGGGAAATTACATCATTAACTGAAGTTATAATTGGAGAATTAACCCTGATATGGAAATGAACAAAACTTATAAAAGTGTGAAGAACCCGTGACTCAGGGTCCATCTTGGGTGTAGCTTTTGGCCTGCCCAGGCTGTACCTTTGAACACCCTTCAAATAAATACCTATCTTTATTCCCTTATTCTTGCCTAGTCTCTGTTTTTAGGTGGCCATCTCAGGCATCACTACCAGCCAAACTCCAAAAACTCTCATCAGCTAGAGGAAACATTGTCTGGAGTAACCAGACACCAGTTTTTAGTGCATCTCCCCATCACTTTTGTCCCCTGCTGAAAGTCAAAGGGTGATGAACTCATGATAAGGGAAGAAGCACAGCAGTACATAAAGGTTGCTCAATTAAGACAAAGTAAATGGCAAAGCAAAAATCCCAAAGCTCTCTAAAATATTTCTGCTCCTACCAATTCCAACCTGGTTTCAAAAACATGAGTCATCAGTAAAAGTCCCAGACAAGCAGGTCAAACCTTGCAGCCCCACAGAGAGTAGATAGAGGGTTTGGATCCTCTGCAATTTGGGATACAGCCACAGGTTCAGGTAGTTCCACAGGAGCTAAAGATCAAGGGGAAGAAGCAGGGTACAAGGAAAGGCCCAATGTAAGACCTAAGTACAAAACTCATTTTAGTTCCTTCATCTGCAAATAAGGGGATTTCATTAATAACTCAGAGGAAAGTGAATGAGTCACTAGTACAGTATCTGTTACAGCAGAGGGAAGCCAATCTGGACGAGAGAACACATTAAAAAACAAAACAAACAACACAACAAAGTTGGTCTGGCAATGTAGTCTTTTCAATCAGCAACATCCTAAGCCTGCACATTAGGGGCAGCATCAGTCCCAGAACTATCAAGCACTCTGCCACAGACTGCACTGGCCACTCAACACCATAGAAAGCAAGACACTGCTAGATGGTGACAGATTTCCACCCAAATTCTGGCTCATGCCAAATGACTGGCCTACTTGTAAAATACCACAGCACATTGCAAGGGTAAGAGTATTTACATCAAATACTGGCCCATCTTACTGGCTGGGGCACAAGACAGGCTCACAGGAGATGCAAACCAGTTTTTGCACATTCATTCTGATACAGAAAAGAAAGTTCAAGCAACTCAAAGCTAAAACCAGGTTTAATGTCTTGTGATCTATCATACTAAACGCCTTTGCCCAGATACATTTTCTATCCTGTTTGTTCTTTCTTGACTTAGGGTTCAGATTCAATGGACTCTACAAAAAGGTCAAATAATCCCTGAAGAACTTCACATGCAAATAATTAGGTTTTTTTTCTTGCCTTCCTACAGCGCTACTGTTGTTGTGCTGTGACCAAGTGCAGGACTGCTCCCTGACTGTTTCTGGGGTAGAAAACTGGCCAGTGCACCCACGGAGCAGGGCTGGTAGATAACTGGGAGGCCAAGGGGCTCAGCCATGAACTTGAATAAAACAAGGGGCCACCAATCAAGTCAATGAGTGCTCCTCCGGATATGCACTCTTGACAAAGACCAAATGGCTCAGATGGAAAAAGGTGATCCCTTTTCTCCTACTCACTTTGCTTCTCCTCCCATTTATTCCACCTGAGGGAAGGTGCAGATACCTCTCCACTTCATCCTTCTAATAGACTATTAATCACACCTATGGGAGGCAATGGAAGGAAAGACAAAGTATTAAATCTGACAGGCTCTCAAAGTGGCAGTGCCAGTGAAATGCATCATTAAGGTGAGTAATTTTCCTGTTTACTTCATATAGCCTCTGAGCCCCCCCGCTCCCTCCTCCCTGCCTAGATGTGGGCAGGACCCATCAAGGCAAAGCTTTGGAAGCAAGTAGCAGCGTCCCCAATTTCTACATAAACGCTGCAGGCCAAAGAGCAAAGGCAAGTTCCAACTGAGTCCTTGACAGTAATCAAGCACTGCGGCGCCTCTGGTCTTGTCTTGTGCATACCTTGCAAGTAGCATCATGTCTTCCCAGGGAGACTTCACTAGCAGAGCACGCAAGCGCCTTGTTCCTTGGCTTCTATCTCAGAAAAAGATAGTCCTGAAAACACACACACACGCCCCTGCTTTTCTGCTCCAAGGGAGACCATTTCCCTCTAAATCTCCAGTGTACTGTTAGAAGCCCTTTCAGAACAGATTGATGAATTTGCCAGAAATCTCTTTTGTTCCTGTGCAGAAAGGTTAGTGCCAGACCCTTGCCAAAATGGCATTGAGTCTTCCCTGTTAACGTCCAGGAAACTATCCTGAGTCAGATCTTATTACATTTGAAACAAAGTGCAAGTACCAGCAAGTCTCTTCCATGATAACAGCCAGGGCCTGTCCCATTTCCTGATCACATTACACTCAATTTCCAGAACTACATCTATGCAAATATTGTTCTCCTGCTTGCCAAGCATTTCATTGATAATTAAAGTGAAAAGCCAGCAAAGCTTTTCTGGCCAGGATGGTGAGCGAGGCAACAAACTCATACACAGACACCAAGCAGGGACAAACGCTCTTCCTCTGTATGAAGACCACCAAAAAAGAGCCCTCTCCTCCTCCTAGAGGACAGAGAATCCAGACTGAACCAAACAATTTCTGCAAACATCCCTCTGTTTTTTGGAATTACTGACCCAACGAGGTCACACTCTAGTTCTGAGTCACAGTGAAAACATAAGGATTAGGAAAAACAAAAATTGCACCTAACTGAGCAAGTCATAGTTTAACTGAGACCACAGAGATGCAGAAACTCAGATCTAAGTTATATCAATCAAGCCTGACAGCAGCTCCAGAATACTTAGGATGAATAGTGACTAAATCAAACCTTTAAACCTTTTATTCATACAATTAAGCTTTGGGGATGTATGGCGAGAAAGTCAGACAAGAACACAATCACCAGCATTTGCAGGGTTCTGGGACCTGTATTTTACCCAGATCCTCCTCCTTCTCAGCCCTCTCCTTCCATCCTCAATGACCTAGCTAAGCACAGTCCTTGAGTCAACTCATGTGGTTTCTCCCGAGCCTACTTTCAAAGTCAAGACATGATTCAGCAAGGTGTTTAAGCAGATGCCTACCTTTAAGCTTGGGAGCAGCCTTGCTGACTCCAACAGAACCCAAGAGATTTCACTGGGAATATTCACGTGCTAGAGGTTATGCACTCACTCAAGTGCCTTACTGAACCGAGACCTTGATTTTCCTACGTACCGTGGGAAACAATTCATCAAGTTCCATGCTGAGGAACACAGCAGAGCAGCTGCTGCAGCCATCAGGACATTCCCTGCTCAAAAACACAGGGCCTCGCCCCCAGCCAGCCAGTGAGGTCAATGCTGTGGCATCTCCTCTGCTAGGAAGATCAACAATCCCATACAGGTTTGGGGTACTCCTCCATTTTTTCTCACACTCCCTGCAGCTGTACAACTTCAGAAAAGGGAAGAAAGCTGTTCCACAGAACAGCATTTAGAAAGGGAGGAAGGCTTGCAATGAGTTCAGAAAATGTTAGCAGCAGTCCTTCCTACCCCTCAGAGAAATAACAAATCTTTGGTTTTGCATCTTCTGTCCCCTAAGAGCAGAGTGCAAAACCACATCCCAGTGGACATACAAACCAAAGGGAATTGTGCAGTAACATGTCACAGAAAAAATGGAAGGCTTGAACACAGTATAGTCTAGATCTCTGGTTTTTAGGCTGCTTTGAAATTTCAGCAAGAAAGCACAAGTACATAAAGCAAGCTTGCATGGACCTGGATGCACTTCACAGGCAGATCTACAAAAGCCTGCTAGGTAAACTCAAAAGGAATGACTGCCCAAATACTCCATGACATAGTAACAGATCTATAAATTATTAGAAATAGATTACATCAAGTCTCTCAGTACCTAGAAATTTATTTATTTCACTTGGTAGCAAAGATAATAATGTCATCTGCATGATCTAACTGGAAACATAACAGGAACGAATGTGGATTTAGATGCAAATCCTTGCAACCACAACCTGAAGATGGCTTTCCAAGGAAAACACCGAACAGCCCTTTGTCCCTGCAGACCTCACTGCTCTGCACTGCTTCATTTGCAAACTGCAAGCTCTGAAGACCCCAAGCAACAGATGCTTTGTGAGAAGACCTAGCCCATTCAAAGCAAGACTGCTTTCCCAACCAAAAAGCAGTCTTTGTTACTGGCTAACAATGAGAACAGGAATAGTTCCCTGGGAAACATAATTTTGAAGTCAGATTTCCCAACTAACCACACCCAATTAGTAAGTAATGCCATGCTTTTGGGTGATTATGGAATCCCAGCAGATTTTTTAATAGTTTCAATTTTATGATTTTCTCTATCTTCACAACAACAACAAAAAAGGAAACAAAACCCCCTCATGATCTTATATAGGTGGCTGGTAACTAAAGGCAAGCCCCTACCTCACTAAAAAGTAGTAAAACAAAATGGAACAAAACAAGAGAGAGTTGCAACATCAGAAGTTACTCGCTCACACTGTCTGGCACTCCCATTTTCCTTACAGCTCATATGTGGTGCATCAGAGAAAGGTGCAAAGTCTCCATGGGCAGAACAGGCTGTTGCCCTGCACGATGCTGTGCAATGAATTCCTTCCCTAGCAGAAAGCAAGATTTGTTCTGAGATAGCTACCATGAATCTCATGCACCTGCACCACTACAAATGCTATCAAGGGTAACACTTAAAAGCATTTCCTCAGCAGCTCTGAATGTAATGCTATCCAAAAGAAAAGGCAGGAGAAGGGCTGGGACTAACACTAGCAAGCCATTTGCAAGTGTAGCCCATTGAAGACAATCAATTGGTACCAAAGAAATCAAGGATTTGGAACCTGCAGAAGTTCACTGCCTCTCTAGAATTTTATCAGCCACTATGTAGAGAAGACACCAATAAACAATTGACTCTTTCTATCCACCAGCTTCTCAACTGAGCAACAGAAAAGAGTTTACAGGGGAGTAAATATTTAGCTCTCCAGCTGCAGACAGCAAAACACCAGATGCAGAAAAACCCTAAACAGGATCAGAGATACTACAAAACACCACAGGGATGCGACCATACTACTGCTATGACGGACAGCAGCTCATTATTGTGTAAGGTAGAGTGCAAAGCTCCTTTGCACAAAGCACTGGGTTCGAAGGGAAAAACCCCCATTTTTACAAAGTGTGGAGGCAACAGATTGAAACACTCCAGAGGGAGATACTTGGGAAGAAGAAAGCTGTTGAGGGAGGAGAAGCCCTAGCCACAGCACACCATCTATCTGACCCTAAAGGACAGCAAAGAATAGAGGCCCAGCCAGACTGTAACTGTTGCCATGTATTTCTTATTTAAATGCAATTTGTTTAATCTCAAGTTGGATTCAACCATCAAAGGCTCTCTTCTGTACCACACTGACAGTTCGCTCTAAATCTCTGCACCTTTAATCCTTTAATTAGCCAAGAAAAATGCAATCTCAACTCTTCCACCAACCTAAGCTAATTTTCTGCATGAAGCTTCCATCTCCTGTAGGTTACAGGTTTTAGCTGCTTGTGTAGCCAAGGGGAAAAATAAAAAACACAACATTCCCACATAGGCTGATGTGTGCTTCTCCAAGGAGCAAGCTTCTTGCAAAGTCCTTGCAGAAGCAAGAGGGACCCCTTTTCCCATTGCAGTAGTGGGCTGGGAGGCATAACTACATCACCCAATTCAGAGGAAGAGCCAACAGAGGTTTCTGCAAATAAGACAATGTTTGCATAGGACAGGGATAAAACTGGAGTGTTAAGCCAATGCTTGACTAAGAGAGTGCCATTAGTGGCTTTGGCCATCTTTCTCAGTGATTTTGGGATGGGAGCTCCTAAGCAAGCAAACAGAACCCCAGTAAGTCAATCACTTTGAAAACTCTCTCCAAAGGAGAATGAGCCCTGCTATTTCTCAAAAGTGTCACAGCAACCCAGCTCTCAATGAAGAAATGGAAGATTTCATGAGCCACCAGAGCATCAGGACAGAGACCCATTTGGGCAGCCTGAAATACTTATCAGGTTCTTCATGCAGTCCCAGCAAGAGCAAACTCAACGAAGGACAAGAGGGCCTCCAAAATTCTTCTTTGTCTAAAGCCCTAAGCACGTTGGAGTGAGGTATAATCTGCACCTGAACAGAAGCCTGACTGCCTCTCCAGGTCAGGATGAGTCTTGCAGGGCAAGGCAAAAGCAAACAGTGCTCCTGCTCAAGGCATGGTCATGGTGCACCTACAGGGACTGCTGGCTGGCCACATGCTGTGACCCCATGTGTAACAAGCCAAGCCATCTCTGCACAGCCCCCAAACCATCACATTCCAGCTGCAATATGCCAGAGCCAACGACCCTGCCCATTGCTGCAGCACTACACAGACAGCACATCTCTTTCTAGGCACAGCCTGCATGTCCACGCAATGCTGCATGGAGCCCAAGGCTGTGCCTCACATGTGTGTTTAACTGCCAAGGGTGGACAAGCTGTAGGAGGCGTTCCTGGTAGCTGGTCAGGGAACACATGTGAACAGCAGCACCAAGTCATCAGGGATTTGACAAAGGCATGAAGACATGGGAGTAAGAATAACCTCCCTCTGAAGAACAAATGCACAGTGGAAGAGCCCTGTCGACATCAAAGGCAGAGGACAGGCATTTGTGGATCTTGCAGTTCCTTAATTTACTTCTGTGTTGAGGTCTTGACAAAGATCAGCACATGACCAGGGCTGCCCCGCTTACACAAGCGCTTTTGATGAAGTCACAGCAGGATTTGGTTTGAGAAAAGGGGAGAAAAAGCCTCAACAGACTACTGCTTTTAAGCACTAGCAAAATACTACCCAGGTAGTACTACAACCCCATCTCTACATAGAATAGAGCACTTGGAATGCATGCCCCTTTCCTCTGAAAGGATTTTAGAGGCACTGTGTTCACACTGCCCACCTTACTCAGCCCAAATCAGTCCCCCTCATCTCCTCAGCAAGGAATTCAGCCCATTAGACAAGCAAAAGGATCTGAATAACAGTTGCTACGCTCCACTGACAACAAACCCAGTCACGCACAGTCTGCACCTTCAATACCCACAGTAGTTACACATGCAAACCAGAAATGTGGCTGCATGTATATCTCCGGGGTTGTCTTACAAAAAAAAAAAAAAAAAAAAAAAAAAAAAAAAACCCAAAACAATGCAGAGCTCAACGTGATGATGAGAACCATCAGTGCAATGATAGGAGAACCTCAGCATGAGAACTACTGCCGGTCTAATGCCAACCTCAGCACTCCAGCCACTCCTGAGTCATGTAACTGTTCTCCACTGCCACGGGCCTTCCGAAAGAGGCATTTCAAGTGCACAATTAAAGGCAGGCAAATGACTCTGCAAGCTGCAGTTGCAAGATATTCATGCTACGTTCAGTTCCTACAGGGCAAAGAGGACAGGAGTAGCTCACGAGGAGCTTTGGACAGGGAAGCTGCATTCCGGGGTCCAGGCAGTCAGCCTGGTAACTCAATCTCTGCACTTTGATCAGTGTATTACAGAACATCCTTCCACTGACAGTCCTCAGGGTGAGTACAGAAAAGTAGCAAATAGTAAGTAGATTTGCTCTAGGTCACAAAGCAAGCTCATCTCACAGCACCAAGATGAGTAGAGTTCTTTCTCTTTTAAGAAAGAAAAAAAAATATATTCTACGGTGCTCTGAAAGCAGCTAATCAGATTATTAAAGTGCTTAAAAGTTTAATGAAGAAATCAAAGCTATTAAGCAAACATTCAGCTTGATGTCTCTTTTCCTTCTTACCCACCCTTCCTCAATGCATTCAAAACCTCTTTTTGCTATGCTATAACATGTTTGAACAGGTACTGAGATACAAACAAGTCTTGGCCCCATCTCATACAGAATGGATTGGTTGCAGATGTTCTCCTGCAAGCTACATCTTGCCTCCTGCAAGAGCATTCATCTCCAAAACACATCATTTCACTTAGTTTGCCTGAAGCAAAAACTCAAAGGTTATTTAATTTTTAATATTTTTTTTATTAACTCTAACATACCTACAGCTGTGCAAGCAAAACCCCATCTGGTTTTTCAAGGCTCAAAGAGGCGAGCAACTAAGTTTAGATAAAAGTAACCACGTTGGGGCAGTATCTTTCTGCTCACCTCTGCAGGAGCCAACAGCAAAGTCAGGGGTGCAATAAAACAAAAACCTGCTATATTTCAGAGAAGCCTGACATATTTCACTATCTTCCTAGGACAAGTCAGACATGAGCTCATACAGTGGCAGGTGAGTCAGTGACGAGTCAGATGAGCTCCTTAATTAAGCTTTATGGGCAGATGATCCCTCGAAGGTGTAATCAGATTGGTATGGCCAGTGGAAAAAGGAGGAAAAAAAAAAGAAAAACATTTTAAAAAGCTGACTGAACTGCTACACCCTTGCTGAGCCATGCTGGGCAGGCTGAAGGCAGCACTGCCCTGAGCCCCCAGCATGCAGGAATACCTGGCCATCATGCACCACTCCCTGGCAGTCAGCACCTGCCTGTGTGCTCAGTTCTGCTCCTCCAGGGAGCAGAGAAACGCTGACTTCCCCAGCAAGCAGGTCACACTGGGGTCACACTGCAGACACAGTGCCATCCCAGGTGTCCAGTGTAAGGGGCAAGCACCCCATGAGCTCCACTTTCAGAGGCAAGGGGGTTGCCAACAGCTCTCTCTGATCTGCGCGGTGGAGAGGTAAGAAATCATGACTGAGTCACTCCCAATCACTAACAGAATCAATCTTGGCTAGGTGATTTATCAACGTTTAAATGCTACCAAGCTGCCTCACTTAACAGAAAAGCCCCATGAATTTTGTGTTTTGGAAGCTTCCCTGAAATAAGCTGCAAACCACACATCAAAGTATCAGTGTATTGAAACAAAACAGCGCCATTAAACAGATTGAGATCAGCGGGGTGACTAACGGCATCAGAGCATTTTTGCTCTCTTGACACCAGACATGCAGCATGGAAACGGTTTTCTTCCAGCACGTGTCCCTGCAAATTCATCCTGGAAACTTGTCTCGCCCATGTAGCAGCTCTTCCTGTGCTGCAGTGCTCCCTCCAGCAGCACAGGAACACCAGCAGCATCAGCACAACCCAGCTCTCCCCATCTTTATCTTGCACAGATCAGTCTGCTGAAAAACAAGCCCAGAAAGACAGGCTCCAACCTCTGCAGCCCTTCTGAGAGGCATGGCAAAGGAAATGGGCAAAAATGACTCATCAGAGAAGTCAGCACACAAAGGGAATGCCAAACAAAGGTTAAATTTATGAATTCCTTATGGAAACTGATTGCAAAGCAATCACTCCACATGCTTTGTCTCTTGTCTAACCTTACAGAACTAATGATAACACTTCTGAAGATTTTCCTAGGGCCTCACCACTTTCTTTGTGAGCACCAGTACCATAAGAGGTTTTAGTAGGATATCTAGAAGTGCACAGACATTTTTCTGTTTAAGCCCCGTTTGCTCATACACTTACAAGTACTCACCAAGGATGGGTCAAGAAAAAATGACTAAGAATGAGTTGTATGAGAGGTTTGCAGGAGAAGAGATGGGAGACAAGGAACTCATTGCAAAACCAGCCACCACCCTGCTGATTAATGAAGAGGGATCATTCAGTGCTCAGACACTGGACAAACATCTCATGGGAAGACTCTTTCTCTTTCACCTATGGCGATGCTGATGCTCAAAGGCAGACAGAGCGGAGGCACTGCCTGCCCCGCTGCTGGCTCTGCAAACACCCTTCAGGCAGGGCACCAAGCCCAGTGGCACTGCTCCCATCCCTTCCCCATGGGAATCCCTTCCAGCCCTGCCCTTTAACGGGGGGGGGGGGGGGCCCAAAGAGCTCTAGGTGAAGGTCTGATAGCAAACCTGGGCTCATTTTTCTCCCACTGTAAAGTCAGGAGGGAGGCAGCTCCCAGCCACAGCTCGCACAGTTGAGCTAATGTGCCCCGACAAGCAGCGGGGTGAGTTTGTTGAGGCTCGGCACCACAACTAACATAGCATTGGTACAGCACTGTGCTCTGCCTACAGAAACAGGGGCAGGCTTTCCCTCTAGCCATAGCCCCTAAATGGCCTGTGTGTCAGTAATTTTCACACCTGGTAGGCCCAATGCTGGTAAAGCTCAATATATCAAGCAGGGGAAGCAATAACCCAAGCAGCATTCAGGCTTCAAGTTTTAGCCTGAAGACACATTTTGGTTGCCTCACCAGTTAGTTTGTAGAAAGACTCTGATGTCCTGTAAACAAATCAAAATAAGAGGCCTGAAAGCTAAGGCAAGTGATAGGGCACCCACAGCAAGCAGCAGTATCCAGTTGCCCCCCTCAGGCATTTCACATCAGGGGTCTAAGTGTTTTACAGCATGGGATTGCCACAACACAGTCCCATATTTGAGGGTGGCTCCGTTGAAAGGAGGCAGAGGGAGTAACTTGCACAATGTTACCCAGATCACATCTAAATCACAGGGCAGGAGCAGCTCCAAGGATGGGCTGGGAGCCAAACGCAGGCAATGCTGCTCCTCAGCAGGGCATCTCTCGGCAGCGTGGCTGCTCTCTCCAGGAGGAGAGCGTGGTGCACCCCAGGGCACAAAACATGCAGGGAGGAGAGCCCCAAGGCAGCACAGCCATCATGGCTAATGGGGAAAACAACAGGGCCACAAAATGTAGACCCAAGTCCCATCTCATTTGTTTAGGAAAGCCAGGTCAGCCTTCAGGTGCTGTTTCCTCTAGCACATTTTTCACCTTTCCACAAAGCTGAATTTAGATGGACTTCAGCAGCTAACATGTATCAGCAGATCATAAACTCCTTATCAGACAAGTAATATTCTCCTCTGTTAAGAAAACATTCTCACAGAATAGATCTAAAAAATAAATAAAACAAATGAGGGAGAAGTAGCACTCTTCTCCTGTGGCTCCAGCAATGTTTTAAATGTTATCTTGAACAACTGGAAACGGTACCATTTATATCAACACTCAGGTCTATTTGCGAGAGGATCTAAGCTCTTACCTGGGTACCTATCCTGCTGCGTTTACAACAACAAATCTGACACACCTGCACATAGCAAAACCTCATGAAAAGACTTCCATTACATAATAAAGTTCATGCTCTTTCTATATAGAAGCCATTCCTACCCAGGACATTTCTTTTTAAAACAAAGTAGGAATTTCTTCCCAGTACATGGTCTGCCAAGCACTGCAGCTAAACCCTCAGCATACAGAGCACCACCAATGCAACACACAGAGAATTATTCTTGCTTCAGCACACCTCCTAACTGCTCTGTACTGAGTTGGCAGGGACATAATATCTATGACAAACGTGGTATTTCAGCTGACCTAAAGAAAGGAATGATCATCTCCAAGGGCGGTCTTTGTCTACATGGTGAGCAATACCTATTGCACCAGCCTTCCTGAAAAAATTTACCCAAAAGCAACTTATTCAGCAGCCACTCAAATAGTTTTTGCACAAGTTTTTTTTTGTAGGGTTGAAATATCTTCTAACAGTGCTCAGTAGATGCGGTTAAAGTTATAAAGATCAATGGTATGGGGGAAACTGGCAACGTATTAGGAAACCCTCCTTGCCCTGGAGCTGCTGCCTCCCTTCTGGGCCAGCAGCCGTAACCTTTGGAAAGGTAAGGAGGCAACTGTGCCGATGCCTCTCAGCTCTGCCAGGCTGCTTTGCATGCCTAGCACTTGTGAAATCCAGAAGAGCTCAGCAGCTTTTACATGCCAGTCCAGAGGCAGTCCCTGTGCTGAATGCAACAACAAAAAAAACCAACAAACCGAAGCATAAAAAAATAAAAAAATTCCACTCCAAAAAACTGCTGGTTCGGAAACTTCGGCACTTCTGGCGCCTTGGTTTCCCTTCTCTAAAATGGCGACTCCACACCTGATTTGCCTACCAAGCAAAGGTGTTTGCTGATTAGGGAAGTAATGTTTGTGCAGCACTTTGAAGATTTAAAGTACTACATTAGTCCTACATGTTGTTCTTACTAGAAGCCAATTTTTAACTAAGAGAAGGGGAAAAAAAAAAAGCTGATTTAAATAGTGACCCTCCCCCACTTCAAGATGTTCACTCATCTCCCAACATCAGCTATTCTTATCTGTAAATGTTTTTTTAACCCTTCCTTCTCACAGTTCTCAGAAACCACAAGTCTCATTCAGCTTTTATTTGAAAAATGGCTTCTTTCCAGGCTGTGGCTGTTTCTTGTAAAGTTAATTCCTTTGGTAATACTGCTGGAGGCACCTTGGTATGTTTGGTGTGTGTATGTACACATATATATTTTCCCCCTTTTCACACGGTGTTGTTTTTATATATGTGTAGTGAAAGATACCTAATCCAGGATTATGATTCTCTTTATTCCTTTCTCATGAAAGTAGGTGGGACTTTTCTTGTGCAAGTTGCAGTGATGGAAATTATGTTTAATGAACACTTTTTCCTCTCCACATAGACAAAAAAAAGGTCTCCTTAAAAACCAAAAAAAGTTTCTTGCACTCAAATTTTTCCCCTCTGAGTTTTCCTTCAAAAACAGCTAAAACCTTAAAACAAATTTTCTGAAGAAAAAAAAAAATTGCGATGCCAGTAAAAGTAGAAATTGCTTGTACAAATCAGCAGAGGGATCTGCTGCCCCAGTGGGGGACACACCCCCTTCCCCCATCCTATGTTCTAATGCCTCATGATTTTTCACTTGCAGATCCTGGAAGACCTGTAGTGAGGTCTAACTCATCTCCAGTGACAGTGGGAGGCAATCAGCCACAAACATTGCAGCCAAGAGGCTAAATCCTAGTGGAGAGAGAGGGTCATTCACACCATCTGATGCCTGCTTTCTCCCAGCATCCTGGGTGCCCTACACTGACTGTGCTGTTTGAAGATCAGAGTACACACTCAAAGCAGGAGACCCAAATTTTCAGCTCACAGTGCTGACAAACACCAGTTCACACTGTAAGTAAATAACTTCCCTTCTCATCCTTCCTGGGTATCACTAGTTGCACGGGGTACAGACTGTCCCTTGCAGCACGGTCCTGCACCAAAGTTCAGTCCTGTCACCACAGAGGGCACTGCTCTAACAGAGCATAGAGCAAAACTCCTGCTCATACAGAGAGGCCATACTGCCTTGGTAGGATTTACAAAACAATCAGGGACATAAAAACAGGGGGGAAAAGAAAGAAAGACAGCTCACATCACAAGACATTTTCTAGAAACTGCTCCACAGGTCTGTACAGCTGCTTGTAAGGAGTAACAGAACATGATAACTGGTAATAAAAACAAAATATACATGACAAAGATATTATGGGGAAAAAGCACAATTACATTCTAATGGGAACCTAATGCACTCAGATCTCATTTTACTCAAGCATAAAAACCCAAACAGAAGCCAGCAGTCCCCTCCTGGCTGGTTCTCACAGGTGAACTGGTTCTTCCCAGCTTTGTGAGCTTGAAAACACCTCCCTGCCGTGAGAAAGGCACCTCCTTCAAAGACAGTAAGCCTGGCTCCTCTCTTTCCAGGTAGATGACCTAGGACAAGTTACTTATGCCTCAACAGCCGTGGTGTTAGGCCCTGTAATGTCCCACAGAGGGAAACACACCTCAGAAGCTCCCCGAGCAAGAAAACACAATCACCACCTCTCCCTGCACAAGGGCAATGGTGGCAATTGACATCTGCCCTGCCTCCCCACCTGCCCGGTGCCAAGAGCACATGCATGCTGGAAGCAGCCTCTTGAGGCAGGCACAGCTGCTGAGGGCTTAAGGAAGCCAAATCTGAGCCACTTTTCACCTGAGACAAATGGCCAAGCACCACAGCGCTGCTGATCTGCCTCATGGAAGGATCAGCTCACAGCACTGCAACAGCCTGCAGCGCCTGCATCCCACACTGCAACCCCATCTCCTCCCCCACTGCCTTCTCCTTCCAGGTTGCTTCTCCCCTCTGCCTTAACAAGTGGGGGCTATCACCAGTGAAATAAACTTCACTGAAGAACCAGCTGGGCTGAAGACATTCACTACCAGAGTGGCCCACAGGTGACCAATTTGTCTCCCCACGGAGGGCTGCAAATGCTCTGCACAAATGAATCTCTTACAGGGACCCTTCTCAACTGCCCTGTGCAAACAGGAAAAGCCTACACCATTACTGACTAGGAGCCTCTGAGGATAAGAAAACCCCTAATCCTGTAACAAGGCCATATCCAATCCCTCTCTCCTGACAGCTTTAAATACAACGTTAAAGGGTGAAACTGGAAAGCTCAAATTATACTGAGCAACACACCACCAAGGAATCACAAAGCTAAGACTTCACAGGAGCACTCAGCACAGTCTTACATGTATATTCACTGAGAGAGCCACCAGGCCTTAAAAAAGTTTTCACTTATGATACTGAGAGATAATCAGCAGTTGGGACATACCGGACATGACCAGAGTTACTGAAATGATGCACTATTTGAACAGATTAAGAGAACACCGAATATATAATTAGGAACTGTTGAGTCAAGGCAATGTACACATCTAATTGCCCTCTCACTGCTTCACTATGCTTATGCACAGTCATTTTATAGAGACTAAAATGTCCCAAATTTACTACATGGGTCAGAACACAGAATGTATTTAAAATAAAAATGGAATTAATCAATCTGAAATAGAAATACTGAGATATCCCAGCCAAGGAATCTGTTCTCTCAACCACAAAAACCCGTTATTGCTTGTGTGGACTAATTTAAGTGCATTCTTTTCAGCTTCCTTAAGATGCAGCTTTTCCAAATTCACTAATCCCAGCCAGCACAATCCATTTAGTTGCTTTCATGCATGTTGCACACACTATTATCCAGCTTTTCTAGCAAAGAGAGTCTGAAATCTGAGCATTTTCTGATGGTTGTAGGCACAGCTGAGTTTACTGAGAACAGGAAAACCAGTGAGCCTGCCTGGAACATGGATTGCAGCTTTGAAGAGCTCCAGGTTTCATAACAAATCCTGCAAGGACCAACCCAGCTCAGCTCCAACCTACTGCAGGGCATGAGAAAAAACTGCTAAACTCAGGTATTGCCAACACCTGAATTATGCAAGTCTTGCAGGGCTGGGTGTCTTTCTTCAGCAGAATCAAAAATTTGCAAATAAATTTCAATTTTCATTTAAAAAGTTAAAGCAATTTCTGCCTTCTTGTGACTATCAAGAAAAGCTTTAAAATATTTAGTAGATGCACCCTAAAGGCTCAAAAACCTGGGAGAGAGTAAGAAGAACCTGTTTGTCTTTTAAAAAAGAGTCTCATGACTTATAAGGTGATATCTTGCTTTTGGGGATGGGTGGATGAGATTAATTTTTTGATAGCTTGCATTTGGCAGTAATGTTCACTTTTACTTACCTTGACATACAATTTTAATTTTTACTTTCCTACTGCAATCATGTTTTCCCCCATGTAACAGGTTCTGCTAGTGGCAGGTGATTGCCAAATATATTTCAGGGGGAAAAGGGAGTACAGTTGTTTCTTTATTTATTTGTGCTCCGAGTGGGTGGGGAAGGTCGGCATGCAACTTCCACAAACAAAAAAAATCTGAGGTGGCACACTTTTGAAATGCCTTGTTTGCTTCTGCTGCAGAAACAGGAGGAGATACTGCAATGCATGGGTATACAAGAATTCTCCCACATAAATAAACGAGATGCTATTCTGCTTAAGTTCTGACTTCATCCAACTCAGAGGGCTTCTCCCTCAACCTCAACAACCTACTCTCTATCTCAGCATTACAAACAATAAGTGCTTGTTCCTTTGCAGCATGGTTTTCAAGAAGGTTTTATTGTTTGAGTGTGCATGTGAGAAACTTTGTTCAATTTAGACAATAAAGGCTTTTGTTTTTAAACACTTCAATAGAGTTTCAATTGTTAAAGACTTTCCTTCTGAAAAGACTGATTAACCTGGTTATATTCTTACTTGCATTCTGAGGTAATTAATTAAAAAAATAATCAAGGATGCTTATAAAGTCCTCTGCAATCCAATCTCAATTTGTCATCATTAATTAGATCAACATTGCATACAAATGAGACCTAACCTGATTAGACAGCATGTTTTACTGGAATTCCTACTTAAGGTCATGGAAGACTTCAGAGAGAAAATTTGCAGTATTTTCAAAGTAAACTGCTCATACATATGGAATCACCCTGTCACCTAGCATCAGCTAATGTTTCTCTTTGTAATTTTGGCCTTTTTATTCTTTTTTCCCCCCTTTAATTAGGGGCCCATCACAAACCTGAGCAGAGAAGCTGTCACACTCATCTCCCTCCCAGCCTACACTACACAAATACTGCTGATTTTGCAAAGGGTGTCCACTGTCCTAGGACAATAAACCTCCCTCACTGCAAAATTTGGAGGAGTAAAACAAAAAATCATTTTAAGAGAAAAAATGATCCCAGGGCTGTTTTCAGAGACATAGAATTTACGTAACCAGCAAGGACGCTCTCTGCTTTCCCCCACCTCCAACAGAAGTCACCTTGGGATCTAAATGCACAAAGTGGCTTAGAAATCTGAAGCACCTTCACAGGTCTCCAATCACTCCATGAAAGCAGCTCTTGCTCTTTGGAGAAATTACCCATTCCTCTTACCCAGCTCACCGGCTTTGCTCCCATGACCTAATCTGACATGACTCAGCCCAGAAGCTCAGAGGAGCTCTGGTAAAGCACGCTGTCAGCCAGGACAGCAGATCCCCTGCCAGGCACCACCAACCCTTCCCAGCACGACAAGGTAGGTCAGACTGGCTCATCCCCTCCAAAAAGGAGGAAAGTGCAACACACTGGATTTCCTTACTTAATACTGTTACCTGGGGAACTGCAAGAGGGAAAACAGGAAAAAAAAATAGAACACTAAACCAAACAAACAAAGAAACAAGGCTTTCAAGTTTTGGACTCTTAATAAGGGTGGGGCCATCAAGTAATTAAACTTTTAATAGGTCACTACAGTGGAAGAAACTCTTCCAGTTGGGTAAGTTCCTAATCCATCATTAAAAAAGACGACAGGCATTAATCAAAGTGTATGAAGTCACATGACGGGGGGGGCAACTCCAAGAACTTGCTCTTGCTGAGAGGATGGGGCAATCACTCCTCCTTTCATCAACATTTCATGCGTGTTTCCACACTTCTCAGGATGACAGTGGGAAGGAGAGTCTTCACGTCCTTCCCCACCCACCCCACTGATAAAGCTGTCGAACACAGATTACCAACTGCTCAAGAGCTCATGTGAAACGAGTTGGTGGATTAATTAGCAGAAGGGCAGAGCTCTGAAGATGGATAGGTGCTCTACTTTGCAAGGCGTATCGATTGAAGGTCCCCAGCCAGCACCACAGGACTGTCATAATCCACTGTGAACACATAGCACACTGCCAGCTCCTGCACAAGCAGCTAAATATGGGTCACTTAGCTCAGTGCAGGGACACCTGGACCATGCTCCCTCCTCCCTGATCAGAGAGCTGTTTAAGAGCCCATTCCTTCAGTAAAATACATGGACTTAGACCTGAACAGACTGCAACATATACAGGGAATACACCTTCATCTGCAGGTCCACATCAGGGCAAAGGAAAAGAAGGGAAGGCTAAACATGCCTTTCCCCAGGCTGCACACACCTGATGACTGTAGTCACCAAATAGTAATTTTATTTCTTTTTTCAAAGTCAGCATGTAATCTGAGCTTTGACCACTACCTAGATCTACATTAAAATTCAGCCCTTACTTCTACCCCAAAAAGCCACTATCAATGAGGTGAAACATCTCATTTAAGCTTGCTAGGAGCTTTCCTGCCTTCATCTCTGCTGGAACAGCCTACTACATACATTCAAACCTCATTTCAAAAGACTGCTTTTCGTAGTTGAAAGGACAGCATCAAACACTCTGGCTCCTTGCAGCTGCGTTAGATAATTCTTTGTACCATACGTATCAAAAGAGAACATCTTTTCATATCTCCTTCAAAGGACCCTCTCCAGAACAGCTTGCAAAAATCCAAGCCAGCATTTTCTTGCCCTGAGAAATGCAAAGCAGAACTGACCAACAGTTTCCTTACCTAAAGGGAATTGAAAATAAATATAGTGTGTAGTGTAATTGGAGAAACAAGGACATGAAAACATGTGTGAACTACAGCAGATCATCACTCCCCAGGCTGATGAGTAAAAAATGCGATTTCAACCTCACTTAAAAATACCTCACCCTTTTATGCATAAAGAAATGAAAATTTGGTTGTGACTGAACCTATCACATTTTAACCTCATTTAACACCATTTTCTGAAAGAAGTTATTAATGTCAGTTCTAGACAAATTTTAGCAGAAAAGACTTTTAAAATACAAGGGATGTAACGTTATAGTGATCTGTTGTTATATGGCATCTTTTTCCAGAAGAGAGCACAAGGGCTCTGCTGCTTTGCTGGCAGCAGTAGCTGGAGTTTGTTTTTTAGTTGCATATGCAGCTAGATTGTATCTGAGATCAAAGTAGTTCCTCAGATTAAGACGAAAAATACAAAACCCCACACTATTTTAATGCTCTTAGCTTTTGGTAGAAAGTTGATCTTTTTTTGCTTAAAAAAAAAATTTAAAAATTAAGTCCTTGCTTTTATTCAGGTAGCATGGGGCAGGATATTATTCACTGCACCTACTCCAAGTGCCTGCAGGAGAGGAAGGCAAATATTGAACATCTTTAAGATAGCAATATTCTCCATTGTAAACATCTCTACTCTAGAGCCCTAAACCACAACAGCTGGGCTTACAGCTCCAGCAGTGCTGTGTCCTGAGAACAATCAAGCCAGCACCACCAAAAATCAAGAGCTGGGCTTCAGGTTTCAAGCTTCTGCATTTTTTGGTAAGAAAAGTAGTGTTCTGTCAGCAAAGTGTTAAATAAAAAAACCAAAACAACAAAGCAACAACAAAGCCCCATAACAGAACAACCCCACCCCCTTCAACAAAACCCCAAATAACACACAGGGCTGACCCGAGCTGGTGACACACTGGGGTTCCCATACCAGCTGCAAGAAGAGAAGGACACAGAGAAAATGACAGCCTCACACTCCATGGGTCTGAGCAGGGAGCACCACCTCCATCCTGCTGGCACGGCCCTGCATGCCAAACCTCATACAAACCCACGGATGTTGAAGAAAGCCAAGGCAAGCACTGAGGCAATGCTAATGCCCACCTCAGGTTTTACTCCAGAGCTCCTGTTAGACCCAAAAGGAGAGCCACTCTTTCATCATGCACAGTCTTTAGGTGATTGATTTTTTGCAAGGCATTTTTAGTCCCCTGGGATTTAGTGATATTACTGAGGGTTAAATTCCCACCACACCCTCTCAGAGCAACCAAGATAAATCTCGCCCTTCTGTGTGACACATCACACTCTGCAGAGGACTCAGGTCACTTTGTTCTTGCACAAGCCTGGGTATGTATCACATGAATAATGTCACTAGGGGCAGGGGGACCAAAGCCAGCGAAGGAGCAAAAGGAGCCATGTCCTTACCGTCCATGTTGCTGACTTTGCTGTGCTGGACTGTTGAAATGATACATCGAAGCTGTGAGGTCCTGGGTAGTCTGTGTTGGAAGGGATGGCTGGGGAGGGAGAGAGGGCATCAAAAGTGGAGCTGGGCTGGGCGTAGGGCGAGGGGGCTGTGACGCTGTTCTGCGCGTGCTCCGTGTTGTAAGGGCTGGTGGAGGAAGAGCCATTCTGGATCTGCTGGTCCATGCTGTTCAGGAGCCCCAGGTTCGTGTACTGCGGCTGCAGGCAAGGAGAGATGCACAGGAATGTTATAGGAGAAGCACCAGCACAGGCTGGCCAGACACAGCATGGCCTCCACCACAGAGGATGCACAGCATCATCTCAGCACCACTGTACGTGTCACACCAGGAGGGAGATATGCAAAGGATATCCCCCTCTTTACACTGGTGACTGAAACAGAAAGGAGTACAGCTTCTCACAGACACACGGTGGATCAACAGCAGAGCTGGGAGAAGAGCCTGTGCATCACCAGGAGGTGATTTGCAGGGCAGAAAGCCGTCCCAAGGAGACAGGCTCGCTATGCCTAGCAACACCCAGTCAGACCTTTTCAGAGGTACTGCTATAAGCTGATAAAAATCAGCAGGTTCAGAACTACAGTGCAACTGGCTCTAACCTGTACGAGGCTACACCGTCTTCAACAGTCTCATGCTCTACACAAAGGCGATGGATCTGACCCCACTACACGGGGTGACATTAGCTCCTCTAACCCAGGTAGTAACTGTGCTGAAATGTGACTCACTGGCAAAATGGTTAGGAGCCACGAGCCTATCTGCACGATACATTCAACTCCCAGTGACCAGTCACACACGGTGGTAGAGAATTAAAGTTCTCATCAAGTAGGCTGGAAAGTGACAGCATGGAAGGCTTCTTCTCATGCTTAAGAAGTATCAATTGTACAGTTACGTGTAGTTAACTGCACTTAACTAGTAGTAGCTACTTAGCACATAAGTAGCCTTCAAGTACAAACAATATATGAAACAACTGAAGACATCAAAACCGAAAACCTCTGAGAATAAAGAAAAGGCAAAGGTTAGATTAAGGAGAGGTTAACAGAAAAAACACATCTAATACCCTAAATTCAATGCGTAGCCATGGTCTCCCACCTCAAAGAGATGAGAGGGGAACACAGTTTAGAGGAAGGTGACAAGAGTAAGCAAATCCTTTTAATGCCATCCTGTAACATAGCAGTGGGTGACAACTTTTTAGCCTGGAAAAAAACTGAAAAGGTGGAACTCAGTATGATAAAAGGGGATGAATTCCTAGATTACATGGAAAAAGAGCAAATACAAAATTAATTTTCATGTTCTCTTAAAAGAGGTGTTTGGGAACAAGCAAACAGCTTGAGCAGAATTTTGGCTTAAACACACAGTGATTCTTCACAAAACCCACAAATAAACATGGATTTTTTTTTGCCACGAAATGTCACAATGCTAAAAGCCTAAGTTCAAAAAAGCAGGAGACAAGTTCTGCTTGAGGAAAATCCACCAAGACAAGTCTATCTGACTTTAAAATTCTGAACTACTATCACTTGGAAACTGAGAAAGTATTCTGGAGAAAGAGTTACACAACTGCCACACGTTTTTAATCCTCCAAAAGATGTGGCACTGGCCAGAGTGACAGGGCAGCAGGCAAGTGGGATTCAGTCAGGTACACTGGGTGCACAGCCCCATCCTTGTGTATGTCCAAAGGGCACGAAACTGTGCCCAGCTCAGGGCAAGCAGCATCCAAAGGTTTGTGCTACCCATTCCCAACAGCTCTGGGCTCAGCCAGGAACATGAGGCAATAAAGGCACCTGGTTCTGCTGTTAGCTGCTGACAGCAGAAGGGACTCAAGCTCTTCCTCTCATCCGAGGCTCCAAGCAGCTCATGTCCCTCAACATCCTATATCTCCAATCCCACCCAGAGCCACCAAGCTCACCTATCTGTCAGTATCTCAGCCAGTCTGCTCACAGCTGCCCTCATTTTTCCAACAGTTATTCTTCTTCTTATCAGCCACTGAGCAAAGGCTCCCCGAATCAGAACACCAACCACAAGATCCATAAAAAAAAAAGCTTTCTCAATAGTGGGAACTCCAGCAGCCCTTTGAGTAGCACTCCTCCAAAGGCCTGAAAGGGAAGGGCACAACCTAGCTGCTGAGCTCACCTGGGAACTTTGGACAAGCCATTTAACACCCAGCTTTACCAGTCATTTCAGACACAGAGGGAAACAAGATGGTCCCTTTGCAAGGATGAAGTGACTTCCATATACCCAAAGACTTCACACTCTCAGCTGTACTTCCAGAATGGAAGTAGAGAAGTTAAAACCAGCCACCGCAGTTCTTCCTTAGGTTTCTGTTTCACTAGAAGAGGTTAGTATTTTCTGGGCTTTTCATTAAACACTCAAGGTGAGGCTGGTGCTCTGGGATCTTCAGTGAGGTGAGTGGGCCCTTCCAGAGATGCATCAACCTGCCACTAGGAGCTGTGCTGTGAAGGTCTGGGCAGGGGGGAGCAGCACAGAGAACTTCATTTTGGAAGCTGGGATAGGCTGCAGAGAGAAGGGAGAGCTGGTTCCCTCCCTTGCGCTGTCAGCGATTTGCTGTGTCCTTGGGCAAGGCACCTCTCCTCCCCCTCCACCCTCACCCTACTGCAGGCAGCAAGGTCTGCAGGGCAGGGATTGCTCCTCACCACGTAAAAAGCCCTGCACTTAATGGGCCTCCTTTGTCTGAGGCCTGCAGGCAGCAGAGTAATAAAAGCAATTACATATTGAGTCCTAATCCTGGGTGAACCAGTGACTCAGGTTAGTCATTTGCCCTCCCTGCCTCAGTTTCCCCCTCCAGAGCAGTGTGGATGTTTTAGTGCCCAGCACCCCTGTTAGATTGGAGAGCTTGTATCTGTGATTGGACTCAAAGCTCAATAGTCGATGGGAGAGAGAGAGATCCAGACTGGTTCTTCTCTTCCAAAAGGAGATTGCAGCTTTGGCAACACAGATGACAGTTATGTCTCATCTCCTGCAGGCTATTCACTCAATCAAGACCTATTTAACGGACTTTTGGTACATGTCTTCCCTTGAGGCTAATTCCATATGGAAAGAGCCAGAATTCTGACATACTGTACCAGGAAGAGTCTCTTACCTGCTCAATAATTTTGCATTTCATCAAAAAACAACCCTCCCGCCCCAGATTAACCTAGTGAGACCTGAAGACTTCTCAAAATGTAGAATATCACTCAATTGTTTCATTCCTCATGGAGATTAACATCAGACACACTCCCTAACCAGTACATGATGAGAAGACAGCTGTGATGAAAACAGTCTCCTACACCAGCTCAGACATACAGACAGCAAAACAATAGTGTTTCAGCTTTCACTTAAAAACTACTCCTCTAATCCCAGGCCACTCAAGCTAATGGGGAAAGATGGCCAAACAAGCAGCCAGTGTTAACAAGACAGCACAGCCTGGAAATGCTGAAGGTGCTGCCTGGGAGCCAATTAACCAAAAATAATAAAATAAGTGTCCCATTAAAATGTAAGATATCCTTAAGATATTCCAAGATCCTTTTCATTCCTTTCAGTCCAGGGGCCATCTGTCTAAATGTTATCAGCGGAGCAGCCATTCCACTGCATTTATACACTCACATGCCACAGCCGAATGCCGTGTCCCCATTTGCTCTTTAAATAACTATTAATCTCCTTGCACTTATCCTCATGCTGACACAAGCAGCTGTTGGACTCCCCTTCTGCCGCTTCGAGTCCCACCAGCCTTTCACCTTCCCCGGCCCCTGGGTCCCCTCCCCAGGCAGGTGCTCCATCGCGGTGACAAAGCCATCGGGTTTGCACACACGAGCACTAAGCCCCGTCTCGAAGCTATGCCCCAAGGCAGGCGCGGAGTTGTTTGCGCTCAAGGGGTCAACATCTGAGCTGCTTGCACGGTTTTGGAGGAATCAGATAAGACTTCGGGAGGCACACGCCTTTTGACAACAGGACAATTAGAGGGGCAGCAGGCCCGGGGAAGGCACACGCAGGAATTCACCCCCTTGGCCCCAGCAGCGCTGGGGATGGCGAGAACAAAGAGGCTGCAGACTGTCTGCAAGGTATTGCCCCTCAGGAGGGGGCTGCAGGGCGTGTGTTTGCACACACACTGCTTCCTTTCACCATTCACAGAAAGGAACACAACAGCATTTAATCCAGAAATTAATTCGTGGCAGGTTGGGAGCCCAGAATTTAACACATGCTCATATTTTGCTGTGGGGTCATTTTAAATGACTGCAGAATGTAGCCCGACCACCGATTCCTCATATAAAGAGAAAGGTATTTGGTGGAAAGAAATGAATTGCATGCAAAGCTGAAAGAACAGATAATCTAATTTTCAGAGCTTTTGTTTGCTATTTTGTTCCCTCCACCAAGCTTCTGAAACTATTAGTATCACTGAAGCATTACAAAAACCTTCAGGCAAGTTTAACTGCAAATAATTAGAGAGCTACAATTAGATCTTAGACTATGTATTTCAGAGCATCATTTCAATAATGCATCTTGAACTATCAGTTTCACTTCCTACATCCCATCAGCTTCACTTTCAGGTTTTCATGCTAACTCATGCTTCTGGATTAGGAGAAACACGGTTTTACTGGAGGGGTTGCTGAATTAAAACCAGACTGAAAACGGAAGATGGTTTAAGCACGGTTTGCTGCCGGGAGGGTGCCATCTCCCCCGGGAACACGGGGAACAAGGTACAGCAGAGCCTGTAGCCAGCGGCTCCGGGGCACTTGCCACCAGAGGGCAATGCAAATGCTCCAGCACGGCAGAGCCGGAGCGCGGGGAAGACGCCCCAGCCCACCCAAACTTGGGCCCTTCTCACCCTGCCTTGCAGCAAAAACCCACCCCTAGCTCTCCGGATTTAAGCCCATTGTGTTAATTAATAAGGTTATGAGAAAGATCTGCAAAAAGACCCTCCGTTTGAAAGGAAGTAACTAATGCAAGTCATGAAAAGCTCTCAAGGGGACTTCCACACCAAAAATCCCCTAAAATACACAGCTCCAGCTATTAACTACCCAGTTACCAACATTTCGGAGCGTTTTGAGAGTTTCTCCACTTGAGAAAATAGACAAGAAGTTACCATCTTCAGGTGTAGAACACCTAGATGCCTCCACCCCCATCGAAACCCTTCTCCCTAATTCCAAAAGAACGAGCATCTTTGCCATGCACACCTACTGACTGCATTTTAATTTTCACCACTGGATCTACACAGCCCAAGAGCAGTGTCCAGCTACTCAAAAGCCTTGCAAAACACCTGGTGCTTATTCTCCAAAGATATGAAATGATGAAACCAATAAACTATAATGGTTATTAGCAACAAGAAGATTTGCACAGCACTTCGGAAATTCTGTGCTTTGTCCTTAGCTGCACCACAGTGATGCACTAGGGCTAACACTTGAAGGACTAGTAAGCAACTTACAGCAATATTTCAGTGCTGGCCCATAGAAATATTCAGATTCCTGTTAGGGAACAGCTATCATAAAAGCAACAAGATAAATGTTTCCCAGAGTGCTTGATGCCTGTCCAAATCAGATGACAGACACCTTGAATGTATCCAGAATGATTTAAATCCACCTAAGTTTTCAAACCTTCCTAACAAAGGATTTTAGTAGGTGGAAATAAGTCCCTTAAGCTCAACAGAAGTGCTTCTATCACAATTATTAACCAAGATATTGCTGACTGCCAGCTGCTCAGAAGGCAGCTGATACAATACCCCATGTCAGCGCTCTGCTTGTGCCATGACAGAGCAGTGCCAAGAAATAAAAGGCTCCACCCATGGCCCTCAGCTAAGATCAGGGCTGAAGCAGACATATCTCAACTCACTCATCTCAATGAAAGCTGTGATTTGGTTTGCCTCTCTAGTCTGTTTTCTCACATAAAAAGCTTCAAACAAAAAAACCAACCAAAAAACAAATCAAACAAAAAAAAAAAAAAAAAAGAAGGAGAAAGAGACTGAAAAATTTCTTCATGAGGAACAAACTCGGTTTGGACACTCCTCTGGTCCCCTCCAAGCCGTGAGGGGAAGATGTGCACAGTAATTTCAACACCAGCTTGGCCACACTCCCTCCAGTTCTAAAATGGAAACAAATCCTGTGGCTCTATTTCGCAGAGGTTTTTCCCCAGAGCTACTGTGCAGCTGAATCCACCAAGCACTTGGAAACCCTCAGATAAAATGATAATGTGCACCGTATAACTCAACGTGAAAAGTGAGGGAACAAATAACTTCGGTTGAACCAAAGATATCAACAGTTACCAAGACTGATTTGTTCTAGTATAGTGCCTGGAAACCTATCTGATTTGAGCAATCCTACTGCTGGGTCATTGCTTTTTCCAGGAAGAGAGGAGGCTATTTCCCATCCCAGTGGTATAATAGGTTCCCAGCGCAATGGAAGGCACAGGACTAAAAGAAGCCCTGGAATCAGTCAACTCCTGTCCTGGATATTGGCCCTGCTGCACAACCAAACAGCCTCTGCTCAGCTCAATCCCACCTGTAAGCAGGGAGCACAAACATTCCTGCGTATTTTCTCCTGTACTATTGAGAAGGGAATCTGTTTGAGATCTACAGGGCTGTGCAATATGTACAACCACAGTAATTTTAAGGAACTATATTCAAGACTAATAAAGAAAAAAAAACATTCTTCTTCCAAGAAGAATAAAAACCAAAACCCCATGAGTGACACACACAATTGTCCTGCACAGGTATTTCATGTTAAGTAGTTAGATAACCCCAGCAGTTGCCTGGACAGCTTCCAACATCACCTAAGTACATAAGGAAAGCCTAAGGAAAACACTCCATTTCAACCAACTGGGGAGGAGAAAAAACAAAACAAAACCAACCCCCATAACTACTCTCTCCCTCTCAAAAAAACCCACCATTAAATGACCAACTCGAATCATACCACTACATTTCAGGCTTAAAAACTTGACTGCTCTGCCCACTTTAACAGAGCATCCCTTCCATCCCAGCCATCCCAAACAGCCCTATGCCCCCTTTGGTGAACAACACACCACAGAAGCAGAACAGGAGAAATCGGTGCACGTCAGTAATTTGCAAACACACACAGAATCACACTTGAAAAACAATCTGGCTTGTATACTGGGGGGAGGGAGGGAGAAGAGTCTGTGCCATTTTCACTGGGATGAGCTATTCCAGCACGCACACCGTGCCACATCTACACCCTTTAGGTTCAGGGAAGCAGCACAGTTTTAACAGCCATACACTGTAAGGCTGCAGATCACATTTCACTGAGAAACAGTACTGTTGAACACAGCAGAACTTCATGTTCAAGTTAAAGTCCACATATGCAGGTATTTGTGGGCTCAGAGAATGAGACAATTGAGGAAAAGCAACGTAAGGGTGAGTTTCTGTCTACCCACAAGGGCTGTAAGCTTTGGAGTTGTCTTGTTCCCCCCAGCTGTAATAGTTTTCTTTTTTAGCTGAACTTCGAGTTTTGCCCCTTGGTTAATTCATTTAACTCAGCAAGAAGTGTTTTTCAGCCAGAAGCAGGGTGTCTTTTAAAACAAGCACAGCCCAAAGCAGGAATGCCTGTAATTCCTGACTCCTACCACCTGCCACAGGTTCATGTAAAAGACCTCATCTAATTCGAGGATTATCAGAATGACAGTGCATCCCACTTCACACAAATATTAAGGCTGGACACCCTACACTGTGTAAGCGCTTCTAAATATTTTCCAGTGCATATAAAAATAATATCCCTGGACTTCCCTAGAGCAGCATTTTAGGCTCTAAAAAAAAAATTCTAAATTGGGCTCTTGAAAAAAGTTCTACTTGCATAAAAAACAACATTGTTTCTGAAAGTCAGACCATTTAAGGGTTTTTAGACTATAAAGCTTTCATAAACATAAAACATTTTCCTTAGAGTATCTCAGCCATGCTTAGTTACTTTGAAAATACAGACAGTTTAGAACAGGAAAGTCCACGATCCATCTCCACAGTCATTTCTTGACCCTGAGCTTGTGCTCAACAATTTATTTGACATGAAATTTGAAAACACATAAACAAAAAAGAGAGGAAGACAGTAAAAAAAAAAAAAGGAAATAATACAATATCATCTCTATGAAATGCATGAAATCACAAAACATTAGAACTCCATGATCTTAAAAGAAATTGACTAATAACCCAAACACTCAGCTTCCTAAAACTGAAAGAGGCCAAGAGTTTCCTACATTCTCCTATTACCAGCTGGACAACACAACATCAACAAAGATCTGAAGAGCCATAAAGTACAGACAAATAGGAAAAGCACCCCCTCACACTCCCAGGAGATGCAAACATAACTGAAGACAAAGACCTGCATCAGAAAAAACAGAAAAAAACTGCAAGATCTCTGTGAGGCTTTTTTTGCCTGGTTTCAGCAGCTGAAAACAACTGTAAGATCCCAGCTCAGTCAGCTGCCCAGAAATCCTGTGTGCTGAGTTTGTACAACAATGTTGAAAAGGTGGATTAAAAAAATAAAAATAGAATTTTAAACGTTAAGAGGAACCAACTAAAAAATGGGGAGGTGTGGAGAAGAAGCAGGGGCTGGAGAGAAAAACCCCAGTAGTTGATTAAAGCTGCCTCGTTTCTTGAGCTCTTTACTGGACGGTAACCATTGATGTCACCAGTCATTTCAGACATGCAGCATTTTATTGTGTTGAGAGGGCAGCTTAGGCTGGACAGGATATCTGTGTGTCATCCACAGTGAAAGGCTGCAGGCACAGCAACCACCAAAGTATGGCCAAAGGGCACAAGGACAGTGAATAATCAGGGTCAGAATAGGACCAGGAATTGAAGTTAGCTCCCAAATGCATCATTATGCTCAATAAAATCTGAATGCATCATCTTTTAGACACGAAAGTAAAATACTCCAGCTAGGTAGCATTTTAGTCAGAACAAGAAATTCAGATCATCTACAAGTTAAATAAGTTAAGCAGTTAAACACACACACACACCAAAAAAAAAAAAAGAAAAAGAAAAAGGAAAAAAAAGCCACACACATAAACCCCCCACGCCCACTCTTTGAAGCGTGGTGCAACTATGGAATATAAGAATTCATAAAGAAGAGTTATAGGAGGGCAAAGGGCAAATTAAAACAAGTTAGAGCAAGCAGCGGAAAAGGGTTACAGAGCAGCATCAGATTTCTTATAGATTAAAAGGAAGATCTAGATCTACTGGATTTTCTGATGTATTTGGCCATTTCTTCTGTCCAAATCAAGCAGGAAAACTCCTGGATGGTGCTCCCAAAAGCCTGAACACCAAATAGCAGACTGAAAAGCTTTCAAGATTGAGGGGGGAGTCAAGATGACTGGATGCCAAATTCTGGCTAGATCCCAGCTGCAGAGAACAAAAGGAGGCAGGGCTTTGCCTTCCAACACTATTTTTTACATGAAAGCAGCTCCTGGCCTGCACTAAGCTGGCATTGCCTGCACCCAAGGATCTGCTGGGGTTCAGTACCACAGGATACACATACCCAGGAGAACCCCCCCACCCACCCTGCCTCTGTAGGTCACATCAGAAACAGCTTCACATCACTACTGCAGCTTACTCAGAGGTGAGCAGGAACTTTATATGGTGTTTTCCAAAGGTGCCAGGCTGTGCATACAGCGGACCCAAAAGCTGGTCTTTGAGAGAGGAGGCGTGAGTGTACACAGGCAGAACATGCATGCAAAGGCACTGCTTCTTCCACAGCGACTTCATCAGCTTTACAAACACCAAGAATATTCTCCCCAACTATTTAAATCACCTTGACACATATTCTGCACATGCAGGATTTCCAACAGGCTCTCTGGCATGGGGCCTCCAATGTCTAACAGCAAACCTAAACCCAGTTTTCAGTACCTCCCTCCCTGTCCAAAACTACTGACTTCAGCAAACACCAGGACACATGGTGCCATGGTCACTTACGCAAGGCACAGCTTCAGAGATTTACATTTGAGGTATTCAGCTGCACAGACCTTTCCCTGTGAAGACAGAAAGGTGTTCTTCCAGATTTTTGACTAATGATATACCTACTAATTTCCATCTGATACCACATTAAACTCCCTACCCCTCCAGCTTGAACATTCACAGTTCCTTTCAGACACAAAACACAGTGGACTGATTAAGGCTCATCTCAACAGCTTTCCCACCTTCGTATCAAGCAGCAGTTTCCCATTTCCAAAGTACTGGTGACACATAGCCAGTGTATGTTCTGGTTTCCTTTTAAAAAACTTCTTGCACACTTTGCTGCTGCTGAAAAGAAGGTGGAGGGAGATTTACTCAACTATTTAGTTCCAGTCAGTCACCACCAACACTCCTGAGGGAGCCAGTTCTTAGACTATGGATGAAATGCAGAGTAAAACTGCAGCAGTGAGAAATCACAGTAGAGTCTTGGCAGAGGCTACTGAGAATCTCAGAGACATAACTTAAACCTGCAGAATCCAAATTTTACAAAGCAGAATTTTTTTTTTGTTTTGAGCCATCACTCTTCCAAAAAAGACTTCTCTGATTCCCAAAACCACTATGACATTAAGTAAAAATGCCAGAACAAAGACACAAATAAATACACTTTTCAGTCATTTCCCATACAGCAGAGAGATCCAGTTGCTGACTCAACACTTCTGCTGGAATCCACCAATTCCTATTGTTCTGTTCCCCTCCGTTCCTGAGGTGGCACACTCCAGTGCATCATCCCCTTACACAGCTGGACCACGGCTCTGCAGCGCAGGGATTTCTGCCTCAGCAGCACAGCCGAAAAGCCTGGCACCTCCTCCCCTCTCCCCAAAGTCGGCAAGATTCTTTGTATTTACTTCCTAGATGTGGATTAAAACTGAAAGATTCGTATCTGCTGAGACACAATCCATCCCTTTCATTCCCAGACACTACTCCACCATAAAATATTTCCCCTTCCCTCCCTGAACTGGGCGTTTCCTCCCACTCTCTTGCCCTTGGTAAAAACATTCATCTTCTTGCCATCTTGAGGAAGTTGGACTCATCTCAAATTTCACCGAGTCCCCTTGTATACCACTTCCCAAAGTCCTTGGGGGGAGGTTTAATCCGGATCCAAACTCTGGAATCAATCCCAAGAGGCTGCTGGGCTCAAATCAATGCACTAATTTTCAAGCAGGCTCAGCCTTGCCACCTGGGTCCACTTCCAAAGAGAGCGGATGACTGAGCACAAGCCCAGAAATACATCACACCTCGAGCCATCCATTCAAGATACCAACACGCACATCCTGGTTAAAACACTGCTCCTTTAGTTGTTCCACTAAGACCCCAGGTGAAACAGCAGTGGCAGGGGATTTGCAAAAATACAAGATATCATTGAGCATTCTTGGATCAACTCCCAGTTGACTCAAACCTAGCACAAATTAAAAAACAAAACCCAATCGGAACCAAACAAAACCAAAAAGGTACCCACCAAAAAGCTCCCCCCACTCATCTGCCATGTTTTTGTTGCTTGGAGCTGATAACAATGGTCAGTAACTTCAAATAAAATCATCAAATTTAGATTCAAGTTCACCAAGAGTATCCAAGTTTACTCCACCAATGCCACGGAACTGTAGCTTTCATGCATCTTATCTGAGACTTCCTGAACAGTTGTTTCTTACTGGTTTTGTTACTTACTCTTTGCCCCTTATATTAGTAGCATCACAGAAGTAAAACCCCTATCACCTTAAACATCATCCTGCTCTATTTGTTCCTTGCTGAAGCAGCTAAGCTAACCCTGGAAAGCCTCTCATAGGCTCTTCCTTTAGAGGAGAGCTGAGATTCTCCCCCAGGACCCAGTGTGTTTATAAGAAATAGTGCAGAGAAACGTAGGGGTAAACCTTTCTTGTCAGTAGCTCACAGCCAAATCATTGCTTGCAAAGCCTTGTATGTTTTGGGCTGCTATACAAAAAGCTTTATGCCATGGTCTGCTCCTACTGAAAAGCAGCTCTTTAACCCATCCAACAATTACAGCCTCTTCTCCCAGCACAGAGAAGTTCTGATGGGAAGCTCTGGGAGACTGAAGACTGGAAGATTTCTCAGAAATCATTTACTACTGTAACTGAAGAAGCCAAAACAAAACAGAGACATTTTTAAGAACAGCAAGTTTATTCACTTGGAGAGACCCACCCACATGCCTGACCATGGCTGAGCTCGTGTGTCACTCTAAAGATCATGGCCTTGGATAGCTGACAAAGGACTGCAAGGATCATGGCACTGAGACAGCAGAGAATCTAGAAAACGCGTGCAAGGGGAAAAAAAGTTGAACCTTAACACCCTTGGAGAGAAATTATTTTCCTCTTAATTCTACTTGATACCAAAAGTGACTTAACACTAATCCAGGCCAAGTGGCATAAAGAGCTTGAGCTCACTTCTCTGCTGGAGAGGATGGAGTGAGTGTTGCTGTTAAGAGTACAAGAAGCTCCTCTCCTTTCTGATGATTTATGCAACCTTGCTTTAAAAGAGTTGCATTCATTTTATTGCCTACTCTGCACATTCTCAAGAGGCGTTGGAGGCAGTGCCAGAAAAATAACAGGGTTTAACAATGTCTAGCACAAATCCATCGGTGCAAGAGCTCCTTTCTGAAGCGTTTCCAGATTTTTTTTTTTCAGTGGGAACATTTTGTAAATAGAATTTAAAATTTGCCTTGAGCCAGGCAACACCCGCTTTTATTCAGCCCTTCACGATAATGAAATAAGTAGTTTCTCCACTAGTTATAACTAATGCCTTCCAGAGGAAAAAGTGCAAAGCAAATGGTTTACACCCTCTCACATCCCACATCCACAGCTTTCCTGTTGCAGATGCCATGTCTTCTACTTCAGAACTACTGAAGCTTTTGTCTCACAGTAAACAGAGCTGCAACTGGAAATAAACCCTTCCACCAGGCATAACTTGGCAAATGCAAACCAGAAGGTTGCCACCAGATGGGCTGAAACACAAGGTAGAAAAAGTTCCTTTCTGTCATTTCTCTATGCCCAGGGAGAAAAAAAGAAAGCAATTTCATTTGACTTAAAGCCATTAGACCATTATTTAAAAAAAAAAAAAAAAAAAGTAAAAAGAAAGGAAAATAGCTCCCGAGGGAGCTAGGCAACAGCATAACTGGGCTCATCTTAGAAGAAATTAGAGAAATCAGGTGTTGGAGACACTGTCGAAGATTCAAACCATCAGACCAATAAAAATAACCGGGCAAAACAGCAGTTCTAGTCCCCAAGGAAAAATCATTACCACACTATGGAGATAGATAGATAATTTCATCCTGTCTCAACCAAGGCCAACTTACAGCAAACAAAATGGATCATCAGTTGCAACCACTTCAAGATATAAAACATCCTGACCCACTGCAATGGCAGCTCTTTTTCCATCTCTCACACTGTAAAACTACATTTTCATACTAGAAAATGTATTTTTTTTTTTTCCAAATGAAACAAGAAACTGAGAAGATCATCTGTCCCTGATTTCATACTGCTTACTAACCTTCCTTTTGACCATGGAAAACTCTAAAACAGAGCTGCAATTTCCAATCTGATGTCAAGTGCAATTACATGACTGCACAAACCCCAGTACGTAACTGAGCAGTACCAACACAGACAAACTTCCCTGATTTCTGCACAAGTACTGCACAGTTAAAGCAGAACAGATGGTTGAGGGTCATGAGGTTTCATTTTTGTGTAGTAAAGCACACATTTCATTCTTTCCACCCACATGCAGGTTACAATCACTTGTTTCTGGGCTACACTCATAGCCTTCGACTGTTGAGGTCTCATACCTCCACCTAAACAAGGAGAGGATTTCTCCAGGTGAAATTCCCAATTCACTGCTCAACACGGGGGTCGCACTACCTGTACTACCACAAAAAGCTTTTGGTACTCTACAATAGAACAAAAGGCTATCCATGGCGTGACAAACCTGCTCCAGTGAGGAGCTGGATCTTTACTGGAAGCATGCTCAACTCTTGCCCTTCCCTGTGCTTCTCCCACAGCGCAGTCCTCATTTCAGCCAGGAGGGAGATGGAAGTGCAGGGCAAGAGGAAGGTTTCAGCTTCCCACTACCCATCTTCTCTGGTCTACTTCACCCTCTTCACTGGCAAACCCAAACAGAGCAGTAGCATCCACTTATTCTCTCCAAACAAAAGATAAACGCCCATCTGACCTGAGGCTTTTGTACCTCAGATTAAACCTTTGCAACTGGAATGCAGTTTGAAAACATCTTGGAGAAAAAGGAACCCGGTTATATAGGGCGTCTACAACTTTGCAGAAGACCTCTGTGGCCCAAAGATAAGACACATGCCTCTCAAGCCTGCACACATGACATCATATCACAAAAACTTTAATCTCCTAAGTGCAATTACAGCAAAATCGAAGGATGAACGCACAAGAAGCGTAGCTGGAATTGCAGGGATACCATCAAGAAACACAACCACCAATGCATCTCCCTATTTTTCACTCCTAATGACAGACTGTGCCCAAACATGTGGGGTGTTGATATCATTTAAATAAAGAGAGGCCACTGGAAGGCATGGAACTCACATCTGAATCCTGCACAGCTCAGGGAGAGGTTTCTTTCCCCGGGGATTGAGAATTGTTTGCCTGCTCAAAGCCAGCAGAACTCCAAGATATCATCACAAACAGGAAACCAGGAGAGAGGGTCAGGTTTAGCCAAAACCTTCTTCCTTGAGAAATAAATTAGGCTTTATACAGCGTCTATCCAAGTGCTTTCATCTTGGGGTAGGTCAAGATGTGGGGTTCAGTGGGTACTGCACAGATAATCCTTTCTTCTTGGTACCTCCAGATGGAAGGAAGGGAGTAGGTGGGCTGCTCTCCTGGGCAGTAACCAGGCAGCTTCAGAGACCAGACCTTCAGAGATCACTTCCTTTACCCCAGGTTTGGCTGAGGGCCACAGAGAAGGGGCAGCAAGAGGGAAAGAGCCTTTGTCAAATGCAGTCATGCTGACTATGCCATGTGGCAAAATCAGCCAAAGAAAGCCATGGCTTTGTCCTCTGGTAGTTCTCAGCCAAATCCAGGCTGACAGTAAGGATGATAAGCCCTGGACACACTTTTGCTGCACACCAATGAAGCTGACGCTCAAAATATCAGTTACATCTCAACCCCCAAATTCTTTAACCTTAAACTAAGGCTTGCTGAACCAATATCCCAGATAGGTGCAAGAAATGTTTCTCTCACTGAGAAGGTCCAGCTCCCTCAGGACATCGTTCCAGGCCACCCCAGAGCCCCACATGCCTGCTCCTGCAAAGAAAGGACTCATACCCAGGGCACTACAGCTCAAACACACACATCTGAATTATTATTTAAAAGCTAAGAGGGAAAAGAAAAACAAAACAAAAAATGCACCCTTCTGAAGAGACTACCCTAACCCTCAAAGATATTTGTAGCTATGTGTATATAGCTTAATTTTCAGTGCAAAGGAATCCTGCCAAAAACCCATAAAGCAGTGCACAAGTTCTTTTAGTACAAAACTAGTTTCCCCCCACCCCTCCCAAAACTATGATAAAAATCTTAACGGAAAGAGATTCTTTAATTTGTCTCCCACAAAGAGCAGGAAGATCTTTGGGAAGGATGACGGATATAATCAAAAGTCATGGCGCATATTTCTTATCAGTGTTTGAACAAGATGTGTTTATTCTTTTGGCAATGATTTAATTTGATTTTAGCAAGCACTCCAAACTCTGCATTATCACTCAGCCAAACTGCAGAAGAACCCAGAGTCCCTAAAGGGAATCACTATTGCTCTCATCTCCCCCACCAAGACACAGGAAACTTTGACAAAACCAGACAAACTTGCAGATACTCTCCTTCACACCCAATTTTGTGCGTGCTTCCCTGCAGACGTTTGTACACAACGCATGTGGAGGTGAGGCAGGAAGACACAATGACATTCAAAGGGTTCCTGTTCATCAGCACCTCATCATCCTATTAATAACCACCCAAAGTCTCTCTCCTTTTCACATCTCCTACTCATAAAGGAGCACAGGAACAGATCTCTAGGGTCATCAAGTCCAGTGCTCTGCCAACCAAGAGTTTAATTGTTCTTACAGCTGACCCAGATCAAATGCTGGGATAGATTAAGCTGAAAAAGTGGTTGAAACAGGTTCCACCTCCAGCCTCTCAGGGCCGTGATTCACTTTAACACCCTTCTCCCCTCTCTCAGCTTTTCTCAAGCAGATCTGACCCATTTGGGAGGAACCCATCTGACCGTGGTGTTTGGCACCACGCTCGAAGGCACGGGTGCCCCAGGGCCGTGGGTGATGGTTCGAGCTCGCTGCCCTGACCACACAGCCTGCGCTGGGGCTTGTGCAACGGCCCATTCCCAGGCTGGGAATGCATTCCCAGGGCGGAATGCACCACACAGCCAGTGTGTGAAGACAGCAGAGCTCGGCATCTGCCAGCATCCTGGGGTGGCTGGGAAAAGCACAAGGAAATGGGCTTGGAATGAGAGAGTACTCCCTGCTCTTCATTTTAAACTTGGTTTTAAAATGGGGGAATTACTTCCCACCCTTAAATAAGGTCAATTTTTAAACCCAAAAGCTAGTCTATACTAAGTTTTTCCATGAGTTGGTATGCCTGCCTTGTGACCAACCCAGCAACAGCACTAAAATCTGAACTGCAGTCACCGGTGACAACAAAGTGCTACTTCTATTTGCACACTGAGAGCTTTTTATTTTTCCTTCTTTTTTAAGGAAACCATGCCAAACCCTACTTCTTGTTTACAAGCTTAAGTTGGGCGAGGTTCATCATCACCAATATATTTTAACTGAGCATTAATAAGTCTCCCTCTGTTTTGAGACAAGTCATTAGCAAGGCTGCTCTTCCTCAGAAACAAAGCCAAGTCAATGCTAATCAGGTTTTCCTTCCCCAGAGTACAACACTTCGCTGGATGAACAAAGTCAGCGCACCTTGTTCAAATCCAATGGGGTAAGAGGGAGAGTGGGGGGGGTGGGAAACAGAGCTAAAGCCTTTTAAAAACCTCCCCTGACAGCAACAGTGACGAGTGGCATTTAAGCGGAGCGAGAACGCTCCTGAGCGCATCGCTTCTGACAGATGAGCCCAGCCAGTCAACCATAGGGACTCCACAGCCCCACCGCTGCTATTCAGCGAAAGTTGATCAGATAGCAGCAGACAAATAGCACCAAGCAAACACTCCAAGAAGTGCTCTCTCCACATTTAAGAGTTTATAATTAACCTAGGAAAAAAAAAGAAGTCACCCGTTTGGGTCTCCTGCATGGAGCAGAGGAACCACGCGCACACGGGGGTTTGGGCTCCCTGCGGAGAGCACGCTGGTTTCAGTTTACCCCTCGCTCTCCCCGAGCCACAAGCCCGCCATCCCAGGCGTGCAAGCCTCGAGTATACCTTCAACACACTTTTCCTCACCAGCTCTCTCATCTCCTAGCTATGCTCTCGGCCTTTCAATTTCTATTTTGTTTTCTCTTGCAAGTGGCTGAGCTTCTGTCTGCTTTGGGGCTCGCACCCCGTGCCCTCCACTTGAAGCCTTTTCTCCAGGAACACACACACGCACACACACATACACACACAGAGCTTTGGCTGCTTTGCCATTCTGGCAAGTGTCAACACAGCTGCTGTCTCCGCTGGAATGTAAACCAATATTGTCGTTAGATCTCCCTCAACCCCTGGTAACTTCCTCCAAGATTTGCACAGCGTGTGGCAATCCTCTCCACTGCCACCTTACAAAGCATCGACCCAGCTGGTTAAAAGCAATTAAATAAATAATTTTTAAAAATGAAATCAAAGCTGCACCTGAAGTTTGCGTCCCACTCACGCCCATGAGGTGCAAAGCACTGTAGAAAGCAAAATGCATCCATTGTACACACATTTATCCTCATATAATATGCTTACACAAACACCCTGTGTAAAATACCTCACTGCTGGAAATTATGAGGCAAGGTATTAACAGCACCGAGTAAAAGAGGTATTGGTGTGGATGCTAACGCAGCATTTGCAGCTGAGAATCTTTGCTTGCATATTCTTTTACTTAAAAAAAGTAACCTAAGAAGGGATTTATAACACATTTTTAGTTATTTCCTAGATACCATCCACTTTCAATCACAAGCAGCAATTTTGGCAATAAAAGACTCATAAAAGAGTTATAACGCAGTCAACACAGATAGTGTTCACACTGCTACAGGAATGCAATCTGTGTGTATTGCCCACCATAAACAACTGCCTTGCTTCTCCTATGAAAGAAAATTATGTTTGGCTGATCAGGGCTCCCAAAAAAAATTCGCTGTCCCACACGTAAAGAGTAGAAGTTCACTCTCATTCAGATATTTAGCCCAGCAAACTCTGCTTCCCATTGTAAAATGCGAAACTCTCACAAAAACAAGTGTCTATTCCACACCTAACTTCAGGGGTGAAGAAATTGCACGTATTCACTAAAAATAAAAATACATTAGCGATATCACAGCTCAAACCTAGAGTCCTTACCTCACTATACTGGGACTGGGCATTGTTTTCCAGGTACAACATGTTAGCAGTCAAATTGATCAACGCTGCTGTTCTTTCTTCTGGCTCCAGGATTTTGACAAACACCTCCCACCCCCTAGAAGACCCCTAAAAATATGTGATGCTACTGTGAAGATAACAGGACTCGGAGTGTGCCTCTCTGCATAATTGAAGTTTCCCTTATATACCTAACTATAGGCAAGGAGGAGGAGGTGGGGCTCTCCTGCCTTACCTGTCCAATCTGTCAAAGTGCCACCTGGAGTCCTCCACTCCAATGGAGAGAGGCCTCTCCCAGCTCATTAAGTAGTTAGAATTCCTTATCACCAATCTCTAAAAAGCAAAGGGAAGGGAAGGGGGGGAAAATGGCCAAAAAAAGAGAAAAGAAAAAAAGAAAGAGACAGACAGGGAAAAGAAAGGAAACAATAACTTTCCCCTGTCACTTTCTGACAAGTTTAGGAACTCAAAAGAGAGCCACGGAGTTGCTCTAAAGGAGCTGCTCCAAGGAACTTCTCCTATTTATTTATTTTCTGCAAGGATTCCAGGGCTGTTTTTTCCCAGGCACAGGCTTTGCTGCTACCAAGAACCAAAACATTCAGGAAGGGATTGAGATGCAATGCTCAACACTGATGGTGCCGTAAAGTAGCCAAGTATCTGGCTGCTGCTGTGTGCAGATATGGGACAAAAACCCCAAGGAGCTTTCTAAGAGTCAGTCACTGGTTTCATGCACCATAATCCAGCTACATTCTCCATCATCTGTGTGCTCCCATCCACACTCAAAACAAACAGGTCCTGTGTTTGCAGGGCATCACTCCGGCTACATTTTTTTTCCCTTTTTCTCTGCAATTGCTTCGAACTTGCACCATGGTTAAAAAATAAGTAAAAAACAACAACTCGTCCAAAGGGACTCACAGTGTTGAATTAATATATAGGAGAAGTTTTTGGGTACCACTCACTAAAAAACCACCTGGACGCAATGCCCACGGCAAACTTTTCAAAAGAAAGATAGAGAAAGAGCACTTAGCTGAGATCTGCGGGAGAGATCCCACTGTGATTTTACTCTGGACAAGCAGACAAAACCCCTTATCCTGCCCTGGTGTCCCGCAGGGAGCCCCCGGAGCGTGCCGGCGGAGCGAGGTCAGCGCTGTGCTGGCGGCACCCCGAGCCCCTCCGGACACCCCGGGGATCCGCCGCCCGCCGGGCGAGCGGGATGCACGGCAGAACAAAAGGCAGCTGCTCCCGAAGCGCCACCGCGCCAGGAGAAACAGAACACCTTTCCAAAGGGCTGGGCAGGGGGGAGAGAGGAAACCAAACATCCAGATCAGAGCGCGGCCGCCCTCCCAGCCTAATGACAGCGCTCCGAACTTTATTTGAGGACCTGTCGTCAAGCAGGGCTCTGCGGAAACGCAGAGCACGGACTGCGAGCGGTGCCGGGGAACACCGAGCCACCCTCCCACTTGCGGGGGGCGAGAGACCGATCCACAGGGGCTTTGCAGGGAGGGACAAGGGTCCTGGGCAGGGCTGACACCCACACACGGCCTCAGCACCTCCCCGCAGCCCCGCTCCTGCCCCAGGAGCTGCCGCTGCTCCTGCCACGCCTCGGCCCCGGGCATCATTTAACCCCAGCTTGGCTGGGCACGCAGGGAGGGACTCGGGCTCACGGGGCGAGTGGGCTGTGCTGCTCAGGGGCCTGGCGGCTCCTGGGCTGCGTTCTTTGCACACGGCAGCTCTGCAAATTAAAGCACACTGCAAGCTCACCAGCCTATTCCAGGCCGAAGCCAGGCAGCACGTTCATAAGGCTGCCCAATAATAAAACGGAGCAAAACCATCTTCAGGCAGGAAGCAAAACAAGAACAAATACAGAGCAGAGGATTACAGTGTCCCCCTTCCCCCGCAGCAGCCCCTTGCCACAAGAAGCAGGGTAGGAGCCTGATTTAGCTCTCACCCTGCAAGCACAGCTCACTGGAGCTGCTGGGTGCAAGCAAAAGGTTGGAAGCATTTCCTGTGCACCTTCCCAACTCACAGTGCAAAGAGGCACTTCCAAGAACAGGCTGCGGAGAGGCGCACTGAGCCTCCCCACCTACCACCACCAGCAATATCCCAGCTCACGCTGGGGCCACACACACCTTCAGTGCTCCTGAGCTACCAGCAAGAGCCTGCTGAGCACACAGCAGATTTCCTACATCACAGGAACAACTCAAAAGACCACTGCCACAGCCCCTTGCCCTCCTCTCCATCTTCGCCAGCACCAAGTTAGACCAGGGGCTGTGCCCGATGTACTTATCTGATCTCACCTGATATGGGCACAAGCCAAAAAGCCACACCAGTGCTAATGTGGCGATCCAGGCAAAGTTTGCAGGGAGCAGCCACAGCACCGTTAGCCAAACAGGGCACTTTGCAGCATCACTGGAAAGCTTACACGGAGCTGGACACAAAGCAAGAAGTCACCGTGAATTTTCTGTTGTCCAACAGTGAGGAATAGTTATGCTGTGCTCAGATGACCATTTTGATCCCTAAATACTGTCAAGTTTTCAATACTGGCTCATGAGTTCAAAAACTATGGAGGGTAAGGAAAGAGGAGGGGAAGGCACATACATAAATCTCCCAACCTCAGCAGGTCATTGCAAAAATGTCTTTCACAGCTATGCTATGAAACTCAGAAGATCCTCCTTTTCCAGGTCATTAATGCAGCATTGTTGTGTGAGGTATCTGCCATCTTCTGCCCCACAGGTGGCTGGAGGTGGCTGTGGGTGAAACAACACCCAGATAAAGAGAGATACATGGAAGTTTATCCAAAGAGATCTGCATGTCAAACACGAGGAGAGGTGTATATAGCATGAATAAATTGACATGTCAGCACAAATCCCTGCCCTCTGTACACACAGCCCCGACCTGGCTCAGTGTTTCAGATGCATTACCCTGTGCAGTCACCTTGAAGCAGATGCTGGACAAGTGGCTTTTTGCAAATCCAGCATCCATAAGGGGCACAAAGGAGGACACCACCACCCCAGCAGGGGTGGCAGGAGGTAACAGAGCAGACACCTGACGCTGCGCCCACCAATGCTGCTGCAGCCCAGGCACAAGTGCGTCCCTCTCATCACCCCAGGGACCCAAACTGTGTTTCACTGGCTTCAGACCTAAATGCACTCTCCTCATAAGATGCTTCCCTGTCTCACAGGCTGGTGCCATGCCTTGGATTTCATACTGGCACCAGTGGCACAAGGGAAAAGTAAAGGCTTGAACCCTTCCACCTTATCATGAGGAAGAAAAGTTCCCAGATCCTCATTTGATTCTCTCCTTTTGCAGATACAAAATTTTCATATAGATGAGCCACCAACAACCTAACAGCAGCCAGGCAGCATCTCTTTGGGGTTTTCAGAGGAAAACTTGATTTCCTGAAATACCCTATGCTTAAATGGCTGAGTCATAAAAGCAGAAGAACACTCCCACCTCCTCACACTCCACACTCACTTTTCAGCCATGGGACAGTGATAGTTATAATTTGTCTGAGCCTTCTGGACAAGTCTCCAAGGGAATCATCAACTGTAATGGTCTAAAGTCATGGCAAGACAATCTTTGTAAACAGAGATTATGCCTTATCATACCAATTAGCCTAATCAGAAAAAGCAAACAGATTCAGGCAAAGGCTCTCCTTTCAGACATTAGTACGAATTACTTCTTGCTGAGGCCAGATGAACAAGGTTTAACTCTATTTTTGTAGTCCAACAAGCTCTCCCCCACCCCAAACAGGAAAAGAATAAAGTAGGAAACAAAGAAAGCAACTCAAAGCATCGAGAGAAAAGCCTGGCACTTATGTTCTGGATGCTTAGTTGGATTGAAATTAAAAAAAAAAAGTAGTTCAGCCTCAGGAAAGGAAGTCTCCTCAAAGTAATTTACCTCCAATACTGTAGGAAACTAAAAATAATAATTGCTAGTTAGATTTGAAAGTTTCAGCTGCAACCCTCCCAGGTCTGACTCAGATATTCTAGAAAGCTTCTGGCAATGCTTTGTGGCTCCTGCTGGTATGCCGAAGAACAAAATAAAATGCAAACAAGACCCCTAAGTTTCCAAAATGAGCTGTCGGCCAAGTCAAACTGCTGATTCAGATTCTTTGTTTGAATGATGTTTCCCCATGCTCTTTCATGGCTCATCCCAGCTCCTCTCACCAGTACCACATGCGAGTTCTCAATAACCCTCCCTGGTCACAAGGTAAGTGCGCAAAATTGTGACGATTAAAAAAAGTCATTACCACAACTGCAGTGTTAATTGGTGATTGTGTAATTTCTTGTAGAAGGGAGGAGCGTGCATGCACACCTGCCTGCATGTTAGGCAGTTCATGCACAATTTCCTGCAGATCAAATAAAAAAAAATTCTGCTCAGACCTCCCACTCGTATAAAAATAGCATCTGGATCGACCGTGTCACCACGGACTGTGACATTCACTTAACTCAGAAATGTTTACAAATTAGGACTGAGATAACAGGAGGATGAGGGGAAAAAATAGAACAGTTTTTGGTGGATTTTTTTTTCTGTTACCTCTGAATAACTGCTGAATGGTCAAAAAACAAGCCTCTGCCAATTGGCTCTGACAGATCTTTCCAGTGAAGATCTTCCAGGGACAGATGTGTACTCTGCAATAGCAGGAAGCCAGGTTAAAGAGCAAAAATAAAATACTTTCAAAAAAATGCAAAAATCAACCTGCCTTCTTGAAAACTCATGCAGAGGTGATCTTCACTGCTCAAACCCTGAAGAAGAGCGGGAAAAACAACATGGTCCCTGAAACAGGGACTTTCCTCTTTTTTATTTTTAATCCAACCATTTATGGTAAGACAGAACAAATAAAAAAAGAGATGAGGTATAAAAGGCAACATCCTACTTGCTGCTGACTGGCTACAGCCTTGTGTGCATCCCAGGCAGGCTGCTCCACACCACCGCATGGAATGGCAGCTGATCCATATGCAAGAGAGGGACCAGGCACCCCTAGCTCTGAGAGTAACCTCTCTGCTGCACCCAGGAGCACAAATTTGACCCTCCTTGTTTCCTCACCACTCACCCAGGGACAGGTCTGAAGCCCAGAAATTCCTCTGAATCGCACTCAAATATATGATCCTTCAAGTTAGGAACACGTCCCATATGGAAATGCTTAGTACCAAGGATCAAACCCTTCTTTTAAGGACTCCTAACTTCATTTTTTCCCCTGCGTTTTAAAAGTGCAGGGTAAATAGCTGGACTTGCCAAAGGCAGGAGGAGAGCCCAGCTCCAAGCTCTGCCCATGGTGCAGGTCAGCTCCTCCTTCCCAAAGAACATGCCCTCCCCAAGGCAATCGCCTGTCACAACAGCCCTGCCCTCCGACCCTGGGTAAACATCTGCGCACGCTGCTTATTTGAGCTCCTACAGTCTCGTTATCTCCCCCAGAACACCCCTAGGGCTAATTAGAGAGTTAATGGCATCATGTCAAGAGATAACGCTACATGGTGGGGGAGCAGGGAGAGGGAAGGTGGAAAGGAATTGTGAAACAAAACCAGTTCCCTTCACAACCACTGTGCAATATTGGTTTAGGAAGGGCGCACGCAGCCCCTGGGGCCTCTGCCCTCCAGCTGCCGAGCTCCATTTAATGAGAGCAAGACCTCCGGAGAGATTCAGCTCTCCAGCCAAGGTGATGCAAGGTCCCCACACCTTCCCCACCATCTGCACAACCAAAAACGCTGCAAGCCCATCAAGGGACATTCCCACTCAAGTGCCAGCAGTGACTCACCTCCCACAATTGGTGTATGACACAGGAGGCAGACAAAGCATACAGATCACTTATCAAAAAGTGTTTCTGTTTATCCCTGATGCTCCTTTTATCTAATTTTCCCACTTTTAATGTACCCTAGTGATTTTTTCTAAAGAACAGCTGCTTTCACTGTGAAAGCTTAGAGGTAAAACCATCGGGACACAGGTTTCTTGGCAAGGTAGCACATAAGCCCTCAAAACCACTGGCCAGCAGACACTTTTACATTGATGAACACAAACCCATGGGTCAATAAACACTCAAGCATGGAGATGTGACCAGGAGACTCTGGGGGTTCAAGCCAGGGCAGCTCTTTGTTTGGGTAACGACCCTCAACATTACTGCATTTTTGCCTCATGAGGATCTTTGACCACCCCCTCAACTCCCCATATTTATAAAATATTTTTCAAAAGATAAGAGGGGGGGAAGTTACACAAGAAAATTCATGAAAATTGCTCCTGATTGGCATAAACAGTCCGTCCCACCAGCTGGAGGTAGGGCAGGGTCATGGCACTAACCTTCACCTGAGAGACCAAGCACTCTAGCCAGGGAAAGGAAGGAGGAGATGGCAACAGATTACAGAGCTTTTGCTTTCAATTAGAAAAAGAAGCAACTGTTGACAGACCAGGGCTGTTCTTGCACAAGCAGCTGAGGGGAAAGTGTTGTTCTTCCCTTATCTTATATAAACTACAGATTGGTCTCATGAAATGCACACCTGTTTATAAATGCACAATCACAGCAGCTCTCTCCAACCGGTCTCTGCTCCCAACTCCCTCCCACACAAGCCCTTTTACAATAATCCAGTATTTAAAAGGAAGTTACCAGTTTGCAATAATTCAAGAAAAGTCTTCCAAACCTCTGGTTACACACTGACCCTGCAATCCATGGCCATTCACACTTTTCTCATTAACGTATTGCTGTTACCCAGTATAGCCCAGGTGCCTTCAAGTGCAACACACTTCCTGAGGCCAGAAGCCAGGAAGCCTGTTTATGCCTTTTTTCCTATGAAGAAATGTGGCACTTTGCAGTGCTGGTCCTTCCCAGAAGATTGATCTCTTTTGGTGCAGACTTGTTTAATTTTAATTCAGTCTGGACATCACCATGAGGTCTACCATACCCATCCATGCTCTCAAGGAGAAATAAGAGTGCTTCAGGGTACCTTTTCCTCCTATTTAAGCAGGCTGGAGATAGAAGTCCATGCTTTTAAAGTGAAAGTTATACTTGTTACTGAAAACTCCTTTGATCTTTCATTAATCTCTGCAAATTCAGCTGCTGATTAGAGTTCAGTCAGCAGTGAGCAAACGAACCCAGGCCACAAACCACTCCTTAATCTACGCTTCACAGAGACTGATTTAATTTTTTTGACTGCCTGACAATTCACTCCCTCATTAATTTCACTGCTATCAAATCAGTGACAGTGAGGTGGAAAGCAGATGGTAGTGACATTCAGTAGAAAACATTACCTAGTCCAAAAGTCTCCTCTTGAAATATTGGAAGAAAAAAATAATAGTCATTAAGAGGACTGTGGGCAGGATCTGCAGAACCACAAAGCAACATATACAGTGAGACTTTGGATGCCTATGACTCTCTTCAAAGCAAGAATCCCAATTAATGCAAGAGAGAACTTTTAAAACAAAAGCTACACCCCACAGCTGGCTGCAGCACAGACACTTTGGCTGTGCTGGACAAGGAAGGGGAGCAGGATGTTCCCAGGGCTGTGCTCCAGGTTTGCCTTAGCCTGGAAAGAGAACCCCCTCCCTGGCACGGTCAGCTCTGCAGCTTGAAACAGCACTATGAGGTACTTCCCATCCTCCACTCATGTCACCTCACAAAGAGGGGTGCCACAAAGCTCCACTAAGTTTTCATTTGGCTGGATATGGACAGCTCAATTCATCACCCTACTTCCAGCTAACAAGAGAAAAGGACCTTATTTTCTTTCTTCAAACAATTTGGTTTAGAATAAAAAAAGTAAAAAAACCAACAAAAAATAACAACACAAAACCAAAATGTCCAGAGGAAGGTGAATTCTGGGGAAAAAGAGGATCCTATCAACTAGATAGAAACAATGAGTGAAGTTCCCATCAAGACACCATAAACCTTAAACTTGCTCCAGATGCAAAGGTGCCTACAATCTACTGCTTCAAGATCAAGATGCCTTTTAATTAAGTGTTTGTGCAGACCTTTTAAAGATGTAAAATAAGCACTAACACATTATTGCTCCATACTTGCTCAAGGAGCATGTGTAGCACCACAGAAACCTTTGGAGGCAGGCCTAGCTGCTTGAGGAAGATGTTTTCTAAAGTGACTGCACCTTTTGTTTGGAGGCATTTACATACAGGCAGAGGACAGGACTCCAATTACCACACTCTTCCACTTCAGGTGCTCGTAGAAATAGAGTTAGGGAGTTAAAGCCACCCCTCCTGAAACACCCCATCTCATATGTGACTCTCTCCCAGCAGGTTTGTGCTTTTCAGCTCAGAATTAGTTTATTCCTTCCCAAGATGAATGTATAGCAAGGTGCTGAAAGGGAAGAAAATTTAAAGAAATTTTAAATATGTTTCCAAAATGATCACACAGCAGACAGATCACCCATTAGTTTTCTTCAATACCATTGAGAATCCTGGGAATTGACATTAAGAACAAAACACTTGGTGTAAGGATAGATACTACTCATCAACTGGCAGCATTCCTACAAGAAGAAATGCAGCCATCCATGGTCTACAGCCAGAACTAGGGCCAAAGAGCACAGGAAAGGGAGCTAGGGAAGAATTATTCTAAAGAAACATAAATATGTCTTTAGAGCCCTGCTACACACAAGATGAGGACAGTCTTCAGGTTTTGGTCAAACTAAATGTACAGATAAATTCTTTACATTCATTCTTATCTGAAAGAACTGACCATTTCTAGATCTGGATCTGCAGCCCTAAATGTGATGATTAAATCATCTGGAGGGACCTACACAGTGAAAGATTAAACATCCAGCGAGATTACAAAGCCAAACCTAAATTAGGAGAGCTTCTGAGTTCAACTGCAAACAGAAGAGGTGCTGGAGGGAAGCTTCCAATAGAAAAATGCCTTTGCTCATTATGGAAATGCCTTTGCATAATCTCAACTTTCTTTGCACAGCTATGGAACGAATAAATAACCACAAAGAAGAGAAACTTGGCAAGCCTCAAACTCTCTCAAACAAAAACCAGACAGTAATAAAAGCTTTGATCACATCCCTGTGCTGTACAAAGTCCTTCCTTCCTTTCTATAGCCAGTCTGGGAATGGAAACGGATGGCCACACAAGCCACTTTGCTACATCTCCTTATCAAACTGGCCTCATCCTCCAGGTGCAAAACCATTTCCCAACAAAATGCAGAGCTGTGGCAGCTGCCAGAGCCTGTAGCAGCACACACCATGTATTAGTTAGTCCCTGCACTGAGGCACTATTCCTGCGCTGCTCACCACATCAGCTCCCCGCCCTGCTGTGGGTGCACAGGGACATCGTTCCCATCCCACAGTTCCACCACCCCATAACCAGCTTTCATCTGCTTCTTCAGCCATTACCTTACAACAAGTGGAGTTCTCCTCTCCTGACCCAGAAAAACACTTCTAAGGAAGCAACTAAAATTAACAGAGTTTAGAGCCTGGGCTTTAATATTGAAGTGCTGGGTAGGATGCAACAGAGTCATGCAGGACAGTGGGGTGGGGGCTTTTTGGGTCTGTCCAACAGATGCACAGCTGATCCCGACCACAGCTCCCAGCTGATGGGGACCAGGAATTCAGTGCATGGCCATCAAATATGAATTACTGATTTACATGGTGCTAAGGCTGAGGGCATGCACAAGAGAGCCAGCATCCACCTTGGGCCAGAGCAGCTCCTCTACAGCTTGCTGGGCTGCAGCATGGGAAGGTATCCTGTGCAAGGTGGCTTGGGTGGCTCCTTCATGAGCCTACAGCAGATTAAATATGGGAAAGGTTTCTTGTTTCCATTGGGAAGCATCAAATACCAACTCTGAGATGTGTCATTGGTAAAAGGACTGAGGCTGAGAGTCTTGATTCCTCCATTTCCTACACAGGATGCATCCAGTCTATCCTACAGCCATCTCCACCTCTGTGCATAAAGGAGAACAGCAGAGTCACAGAGCTGAAGCTCTCAATTTTCAAACTATGAAACACACGCTGGAAGTTCTGTAGCTACCTGGCTTGGGACACCCAAAAAGCTGTACACCCAAACCCAGCCCTACACACACCACCATCCCCAGGGCAGAAACCCAGCCCACAGGCTGCTCAGCATTGCCTAATCAAGCCACACACAGCAAATCCCCACGATTATTTGCAGAAGATGAGGGAGCACAAATGAATTTTTTAAAAAAGGCAAAAAAACAGGCAAGGAATTCTCTCTGCCTTTTATGGGGAGGGATGGATCCAGGTTAAGAAAACTCTGGCCACGGCACTGTCTGGGGAGCAGGCATTCCGCTGAACTGGTTAGGCAAGGGGCTGCGGGAGGACGGCTCGCTCAGGGGCATGACAGGAAGGTATGCACAGGGGGAGGGGGATGAGCTGCTCCATCCCTGGGGACAGCACTCCAGCTCCTGCAAACAGGGTCCCCGCAGCCCTGGCCACACTGGTGGGATGGCGGTGGCAGACAACTTAGAGACTCTGCAAACCCCGCAAATAACCCTTTTACCAGGATGCTCTTGCTGAAGTCCTTAGCCCAAAGCAGCTTTGTTTGGGTCCAGACCAGCATCTCTCAGCATCAATGAGCAGTTTACAGGACTTTTGAGGGATGGTAAAAGAAAGCAATTTTGCACCTGGTAGGGCAGGCTGACAGCCCTAAAGAGGGCTCTGGGACAATGCAGGGGTTATTGCACTGCCACACGCCTGCTTCTACAGAGATCTCCAGACCCCTCCTCCCCGTTGCTCCATGGCATTTAACCAGTCAGACACAAATATAAAATTGCTATAACATTACCTGATTTCTAGCACTGCAGGATACAGGCTTTGCAATCAGCGTTCATCCTGAACGCAGGGAGCTAGACATCACCCCACCACACCCCACAGTTGCTGGCTACATCCTTGATCAGAGTAGAGGTTGGGGACCACCTTCTTTGGACACTTAATGAATGGCAGGAGACCCCCCCAAAGACACATATTCAACTCACCTTCCTGGCCATCTGCAGCTCCTTCCCACACCAGGGCCATGTCAGAAACTGACTGTTCTCCACACCCACAGGGCCCACCAGCCCTTCACTCCAGTTATGCAAAAAAGGCAGATCTTTGCTGGGGTTTCCCAGTCTGCCTGTGGTTCACACCAGGGGAAAGGAAGGGCCACAGCTGACAGCCAGGATGGGCCACCCATTGTGAAAGAGCCAGTCACAAGGCACATGGCTGGGGAAGACTGCTGACTGTTTAATGTTATACCAGACCCAGAAACCTCTTCCTGATCCCCCCAGATATTTTCATTCCAAGGCAGTGCAGATCACCAGTTTCTCTTACCCCTTTCTTATACAGCCACAGGATATTATTTCTTCCTTAAAACTAAGTACGTGAGAACTGCAAGGTCTCAGCAAGAGACAGGGCTATAGCCCAGCTGAGAGGGTTTCTGCATCACCCAACCTTCCTCCCAAGGTCTCTCCCCAAACAGTTGCACTTTCAAGGCAATGAACACAACTGATGGGTGTTCAGCAGGGCAGGACTCATGCTCATTTTCCAGCCCACTGATGGGACAGTTTCTTCAGGCACTGCAGCTCCTTCCCTACTGCTATCTCTGTTGTGAACAAGCACCTGTACCCCCAAAAGTCAAATAATGATTTAAAAAAATAATTAAAAAAATCACAGGTCTCACCAATACAACTCTTAGGATCAAGGAATGACATCTTTTAAAACCGCTAGTTTCATTTTTCAGCCATAAATTGCAAGAAGGTGCAAAGCTTATTTTAAAAGCTGACGGGAATTGCTTTAAAGTCCACACAAGGACAATTGTTTCAAATAAACCACTCCTAATTGCTCTGCACCCATTTAAATCTCACATGGTGATGCATTTTGGAGAAAAACTGGCCTTGGTCTTTTCCTAAGACAAATGCGATACCATAAAGCACTCTGCCTTGATCTCAGTGCTCATCTCCCAGGGCCCCTCTGTTTCTGCTGCATTCCTTTGTGTTTATCTGCCCTCTTCAACCCTTTGCTGCAATCAGCTGCGTGCAGCACCTCTTGTCTAGAAGTGACATGGCTGAGGTTACAGGAGAGACAGGTGCAAGGGAAGCTCGTGCCCCGAAGCTATCCAAAGGAAAAGAGAAGCTGGAGGGGAAGAGAGTTGTAAGGTATTTCAGATTAAAGCAAACACCTTGCCCCAGGCTACACATTCTCTGCCAATGAAAGCTGCAGCCGCCGGTGAGCCCCAGAAACAGCAAAGCAAACACAGACTTCTCTGCAAGGGGAGTTGTCACCTGTCAGGGATGTTTGCAAATTTATAGGGAGGTGGTGGTGGTGGTAAGGGGAGTAAAAAGAGCTTTCCTCATTTTAAAAGACGGGCTGTTTGCACAGGTTTGCAATGCATATTTTGCTTTGTGAAGGCTTTTGTCCAGCATTCAACTGAGAGAAGGTGCTGTCTTCCACTGAAGACAAACTGGAACATTTATTAATGTACATACATTAATGTACTCCAAGCTGCTGCCTTTACAGTAAGGGTGAGGATGGGATGGAATTTCCCCACTCCCCCTTCAGCTTGTCACATCAGTGAAAAAGACTTCTTAAGAAGAAGTCACCCTGCAGCCTGGCCTCTCCAGAAATGCCTCCTGCAAGGCTGGGATCAACCCCATCACCAGCAAGAAGTAACTGCATAGAGAAAGCTTCTTGTCCCCTTCCCAGGCAGCAGCACTCACCTCACCTTAACAAGGGAAAAGGACTTTCATGCTTCACTGCACCACTGACGGGAGAGGGAGACTCTGAACAGGCCTGCAGTGAGCCCGACAGCCACCACAGTGCTCTGCAGACAGCTTGGAGGAACGGGAGATGGGGAGGTGAGCTCGTGCTCGATGCCACAAATCCAGAGTTGAGCATGGAAGGAGAAAAGTTACTGCTGATGATCTTTAAACCATTGGGGATCGTTTTTTAAGAGGACATAGTTCAAATAGACCATTACTATCCATTTCGAAAATCAGAAGCTCCTGTAAACGTGTAGAATCTTTTGGACTATTGAAGAGACACCATTTTACTAGAGCTGTGCTGTAATGGTGGAAAAAGCCAAGATCCAGATGGAAGGCTTGTACCTCACCCCTCTGTGTCCCATCAAATAGTGAATCAAAAGATAACCAGACTTGACATCAGTCACCTCTCCTTGTGCACTTGGATTAGCTTCACCACATTAGCCAGGCACATACCCAACCTCAAACTGGCCTTTTAACCCTTTGCAACCTTCCTGGAAAGAGGACTACAGCCTCCCCAACAGCCACACCAGAGCAGCACTAACAGGTCAAACCTCCTGTCACCAGAGACTGCAACCAGAATGACCAGGAGCTCTTTCTTTGCAGACAATCCTCCAGATCACAAACACTACCGGGATACAGGTTGCCAACACACCATCACTGGGCACATTAAAAGCTGTGGTTGATTAGCTAGGGAGTTAAATGACAACAGTTTCTCAGGATGGAAACAGTACAACAAGAATATTTACAGATACCAACACAAATTTCAAACTATACTTTATTTGTACCCCAAAGTAAACAAAACCCAAGAAGAACAGAAACAGGACATGAACAACTCAGACTCCTGAAATACCTCCTGCTCCAGCCTGCAAGAACAGCACTTCTTCAGAAGAGCTATTGCTAAGAAAGGGCCAGTCTGTGCAAGAGGCAATGAACCAGCAACCACCAGTGCCTCATCTACATTCCAGTCTTGAGCCATATCCCTGAGACCCCCATGGCCAACAGTCATTACAAACACTCTCTAGTCTGAAGAAACAGGAGGGGAAAAGAACCCAACCATGGTCTGAAAACAAGTTTTCATTCATGTGTGACCCTCAAGAGAGGAAAAACCAGTGAAGAACCTCTAGCCTTGGTCAGCAAAATTGCAACTGTGCCCAGAATCCAAACTATTTTAACCCTGAGGTCACACAAACTATCTCTAAGCAGGGAGAGTGCAGGGATGGTTGAGTACCCAGTGCAACAGACTCCTCAGCTCTCCTGCCAGTTCAGCTGCCTCATCCCCTTCTCCTGCCATTGCTGCTGCAGGAAAGGAGGAGCAGGTGAGGAGCCAGCCAAGGTAGGAAGATGGCCCTGGGGCAACGCAGCTGGAATAGCTCCTGCAAAAACTCCCCATCTGCCCCAAAGGTTAAGGAAGTGTCTCCTTACTCACCCACATTGGGTCATTCAGCTCCGTGTCCTGCACCCGGACACAATCCATGCTGATCTCAATTTTGTTTGTGGAGCCATCTTCAGATGGGCCATCGATGAAGTTTAAATCGATTGGCTGAACTGAGCATATTGGCCTGGAAAGAACACAGTAATGAAGTTAAAATTGGCCAAGTTCTATTTCCCACCACCCCGCCTTCCTTCCCTTCCCCCCGTGCCCAGGACTTCGGCATTGCCATGAGCCAGTCTCATGGCAAAGTAAGGAATTACTAAGGAACAACTACCTCCTCACCACTGTACTACAGCAGCCCCTGAACAGGACAGGGCCTGGAGGGACATTTTACTTGCTCTGAGGCAAGAGCACAGGAGTCAAATCACTGAAAGACAGAAGTCATGGAGGATTTATGGCAGTAACTGTTTCAGCATCAGTCATGGCAAGCCAGGAATGGGAACAGAGTCAGTTTTCTTTCATTCAATGGACATGACAGGGTGAACTCTGCACCATCTTCACCTCCTCTCCCTCCCTGGTATCAGCAAGGGGAAAACATGCAGCCTGGACACAGAGTGATGGGCCCATTTCCTGAGGGAAAATGCCAACCATGTGCCTTAGGAAGCAGCCAGCTCAGCCACCAGAGGCCTGGCAGAGAGTCAGTGTCACTGCTGACCGCTGCATTTGGTCCCCACAGCCTGTGTGTAGAACCTCTGGACAGCTCAAGAGCTGTCAGTCACCACAGACTGACACATCCAATCATCACATCCATATCTAATTAACAAGTACAGAAGACTCCAAGCTCCCCAGCATCAATCCCCTGAGCAGCCTGATTATAGAGGCAGCCTGCCCTAAAACATCTTCCATATGTTCCACATAAGGGCTACTTACTGTTCCAGGAAGTCCCAGATATGCTGGATTACCTCTGGGCTGAGGAATTCCCTGGGCTGAGAGCTCTGGGACATGGCTGATCGGTAGTAACTCTCCTTCCAGGAGAAGGGGCTCGGAGTTTCTACAAATCTTAAAAAACAAAAGCAAAAAAAAAAAAAAAAAGGAAAGAACAAAAAAAACAAAAGAAAAACACACACAAAGACATGTTGAATGCATGAGTCCAGCTCAATGAAAACCCATAAATAGAAGCTATTGTGTGAAAAAGGAGACGCACTGAATGCCTGAGACATTCACAGCTGTACAACACACATTCCACACTGCTGCAGATGCTGTATTTAGATGGGAGAGAATTTGGCCACCCTTCCCAGTAAGTTAAATACTCCTCAGAGTCCACTGGGATGCTGTGTCATAAGAATCCCGGGGGGGGGGGGGGGGAGAATCCCATTTCCATTTTACCCCCAAATAATCAATTTCCCATATGAAGCAGGTAGCCTTTGCAGCAGGTGAAGCAGCTAAGCAGTGCGTGATTCCAATGTCCCTGGCTGTTTGCCTGTCTAAATGGCATGCCCTTGGATGATTCTCCAACACCCAGCCACTGCAGCTGAGGTTTTGAACTAAGTATTAAGTTGGTTTTTTGTTTGTTTGTTTTTGGGTTTGGGTTTTTTTTTTGTTTTCTTTTTAAAATTTGAATAATAATAATAAAAAAATAATTTATTTTATTTTCTACAGAAATAAGTTCAATCACATGAGATTTTATCTGCTTGTCAGCTGCCTTCTCACCTCCAGCAATTTCTGAGCCAGACCAACTGATTTCTCCCAGATCTGCTAATTACCCTGGCCATTTTTATCCCTTTAAGCTTCCACAAGCCTCACAGAAATAGGTGGGCCCAAGAGGAGCAGTGACAGAGCTGGAGCACTCGTGCCTTCCACAGCTGCACATTCTCATCCCACTGGCCAATTTCTAAATTCAAACACAGCAGCTTTTACACCCATGTCAAAATACTTGACGGCTGTAGGGATGTAAAGGGGGTGGGAGGAATTTCTCCAGTATATTTGCAGTTGACAAAACCTCTCAGTTTAGCTTCAGAGTATGAGGCAGGTAACCACCTCTCCTGCTGCAGGGTTGGGGCCATCCTGCAAAATTCCCATATAAAAGAGTTATTTCAGCACAATGCAAGTGAATGACCACATTCCCTGCCAGGGGAACGGCTGTGGCAGGAGCCAAGGTTATAAATGGATTCCAGAGAGAATTGGACTAATATTTGGTTTGGCACATATTGGTCCTGTTTAACACAATGGTCTAAACAAATTGCATGGAAGACCCTAATTTATTAAGCTGCCAAAATTAAGAGTGCTTCAGAGGGAGGATCACACTACAGTGCTCTTACTCCACTTTTCCTGAAGTATTTACTTCTGGCTGCTGTCAGCAAGGTATCTAGCCCTCTTTACTGGATTTTTAAAGCCTCTTAAGTTTTGAGGACGACTCTGGTCTGCAAAAAGCAGGGCTTTCCTCACCTCTGCTGTCCACAGAACTGCATGCTCTTAAAAAAAAGAGCAGACTGTTATCCTAAGCTAAGGGAAATCAAAGTGGCTTAAGCCCCCTGGAGCCAAAGCAGGGCATGCCTTGAAAGAGGTGAAAGTATCACTTCAGTTTCTCACCCTTTTTGTAATTAAGAAAAAAAACCTCCAGCATAATGTAAAAGTTTATGAACAGCCAGAGACACAAATGAAATGCAGACGTGCACGGCTAATAGCTCTGCCTCACAGATGTGAGCACATGCCCATACTACATGTGAAAAAATAATCACAAATCCTCTGAGAACAGCAGTTATCCCACAAAGTACCCAAAACTACTCCTTTCAGGCTTGCAGTCTGGTAAGACACTTTCAAGAATGCCACATTGAAACACAGAAGAACAGATCTGGCCTAAAGCCTGTCATATAAACTGCAGGTCAATGCCACCACGAGCCTTGGAGGAGCACAGTGGGAAGCTCTGCAACCTGCTCTGCTGCTAAACCCAGACAGACCACAGGCATTGCTCAATACCCTCCACCCAGTCCTGACCGCCAGGAATGGGCAGAGAAATCCCACAGTGGGTTCTCCCAAGCCACCAAAGTGCTCATCGTTAACAATTGTTTTGCCACTTACCACAACTGCTCTTGAATTTTATCACAACTCTTCTTGACTTGTACACTAAAAATCACTTTTCATTACTACATAAGTAGGAACTAACTTCAATGAAAAAAGAAGTTTTAATTTTTCATTTTCCTTCTCTGGGGAAGGTCTGTTTTTTTATAACAGAACAGACCTTCCCTGGAGACCCTTGCTTCAAAAAGTCTCAGTGCAACAAGGTTCCTGCATGCCATGGCATGCCCCAGCTTTGGTTCACTTCTGGACAAAGTTCTCAGTCTTGAAAAGGCAAAGTGTCCCAGTTTACCCTGTCTGCTCTGGTCCTGTTCAGCAGGAATTCCATAAACCCACCCCAACCAAGCAGTGCAGGAGACATCAGCTGCTCAGACTGATAAAGCCAGGTTTGACACTACACCTTTGCAGCTAACAGAACTGTTGGAAAGCACTGGACCAGTTAAGGACACAGCTGGTGCATATCCCTCTACTAAACACAACTCTAAATTTCTCCAAAGAAGGATGTTTTCTAGGTGCATCACCTTTATCCCTGTAGCCAGCCAAGTTCCTAGCTTACTGTTTCTAGGTAAAGCATTACCAAATTTTACCTGATGGCCAAAAAGGCACATTTCCCTACACCAAGCACAAGGAGTCTCCTGATTAATGTTTTCTCAGAGACTCCTTCAACACTCTCTGCAACACCTTTACTACCTGTACAGCTCTGTTTCCAAAGGAGGCAGCAAGATTAGGCAGTCAGTTTTGGCAAGACAAGTGAGAGGGCCATAGCATTACAGAGGTAGTAAACATTGCTTTTTACTCAGTTTGGTGCACCCTGCTCTCAGGTGGGAAAGGGCTGTCAAAATGCAAGAAAACCAACTTCAGCTCAGCACAAAGCTGCACACAAGATAAACTGTCTCCTTCCCTGTGGTCTTAATAGAATCTAAACCTAGTGCTATTTTCCTTAACTAACAGCCTTCAACATAGAGGAGAAGCCTTTGACTACTAAACACATACTTCAGTGTCTGAATTTTCACTGGAAAGTAACAGCTAAAGCCTAAGCAAATCTGTGCGTAAATTTCACTATTTTAGTTAATGGTCTTCTCCCACATCAGCAAATGCTCTACTTGCAGTAAAATAATCTCTGAGTGCCTAAAGTTAATTACAAGATTGCATTGCTTCAATTGCTTCTACAAACCAGATGCTTTTTTTATTAACAGACACTTAAACAATATCCTTGTACCAACAACTGCTCATCCCAAAGGCCATCACAGGACACAGCACTACTAAACGCAGCCTCTTACACCAAAAAACTGGCTACAACAGAACAAGGCACAGCAGTAAGTCTCGTCTGGGTTGCCTCTGTTTTAAGTCTACAAGGTAAGTCCCTGCATTGACTGCTGAACTATCTGGCAAGATGCTTTTCACAGAGAGCACTAACTGCACCAGGAACTACAGGGGGATTTACAGCCCCCTTCAAACTGCAAGTTGAATAGGACATTGCATCCACAAGCCCCTCCTTTAAAAACCACCAGGGGATTATTCATAGCAAGTTAAGTCTTAGAGAAGCGGCACCTTACCAAGAGCAGTGTTCCTTTGTGCAGTGCTGAGACACTGCTCCTGAGCCACTGAATCCCAAGACAGGTTTCAAACAGCACTACCCTTCCACTGAGGTCTGGGTCAGCTTTATCCTATTTATCTGGCTGAAACAAGAGCAGCCCCGAGTCCAGGTGAAAGCACTTCTCCAAATTCACTAGGTGGGCTGGAGCCTCAGGCACGCTGATTGTTGTGCGGTCTCCTGAGCACTCCCCCAGCAGAGCTGTGTTGCAGCCCCCCTGAGTGGGGCTGTGTCTGTGTCCCAGCTGATCCCCTTTGCCATCCCACTGATGAGTGACATCTCTGCAAAACACAGCAGTGATAGCAACATGTCCCTGCAGCTGTGCCCAGACAGCACTCCTCCATTTCAGAGTCTTCCGGAAGGCTGGGAATGTTAAACTTTACAAAAAAACCCCAAAGCCAACAAAAAACCAACCAACCAACCAAACCAAAAACCAATTCACCCTTCCAAAAACCAACAAGCAAAGCACAGCATTTGCTTCTCATATGTTGTAGCCACACTGCTGTTGCCTCTCCCTGGAGCTGAGGATCCCACCACAGGAGGAAATGAAGCCCTGACTGCTGGGCCCAGCGTGACATAAACACGGTGGTGAAGGGGAGAGACAACAAGACCATTTCTGCTCCCACTGCTCACTCTTGAGCTCATCCTTCCATTCTTCACCACACTTCCCCCTTTCCTACCTTCATATCAAAGAGATTAAAGATAAAGCAAACAAACCACTCTCCACCCCAGGAAACAATGACAGAAAACTATTAAACTCAACTACTGCAATACAGCAACACTTCTCACCCAAAATGCCACCTCTCACTGCAAACAGTCTTTCTTAGAAAGGGCTAAACCCCAAACACCCAGGTTTGACTTACCACTGGGGAAAAGCCACGAGCTCCCGAGGACAGCAAGAGCCAGGCTTGACACTGAGCATGCACAGCCCAGCCCCTCCTCTGTAGCTTTGAACCTTAAAGGCAGATGCCACCTGCTTGTGCTGATAGAGGGTCAAATCTGACACAGGGTGCAGCCCAAGCACCACTGGGGCGCATGTGTGAGTCCAGCAACCTCATTCCAAAAATAAAGACTGTCGCAACCAAGAAGTGGCTGGTTTCCTTTGTTTTTTCGTCCAAAACGGGCTTGGTTCTTCAACGTTCTGAACTACTCCTGGGTTAATAGCATGGCTTATGAGGAAACCAGAAATGATTAAGGTATTTCAGTGAAGCTGCTGTGTTGGGTTTGAAGAGGTCCAAGCACCTCCTGCTCTCCTTAGCTTCCCTCGAAAGCTGGAGCTCTGGGTTGGTTTGTGTTTCTCCTGCACAGTGTGCAAGTTCTCAGAAACTATCAGTATGGTTTATAGGTGCAGAACTTCATGGCTTGATGTTGGTGTAAAGCCAGACTGTAAAATTTTGTAACATGAAATCTTTCACAGCAGGGATGAGCAAAATGATTTGGAGCTTTTTTTCTGCTTGTTGCCAAAACTACAGGATGTTGGTTTCTGCTTCTCCCCACGAGATGTCTATCAATGGTGTACAATTTTCTATCACTGAGCCTGTATTCTCAGTCAGTGGACATGCAGATGGGCCAGAGAAGTCTTTCTCTGTAAACTAAAAATTTTGCTCTTTTTCACAAGATACAGTCCCCTAAAGAATAAGATAGTGAAGTACTCAGGAAACCTTGATGCAGAGAGAAGAACATCTGTTCTTATGAAGAAAGCACTTCCACATTATACAAATGTACCCAACAAATGATTAATAACGTCTAAATAATGATATCTAATGTGGCTCATTTTATTCATAGTTCTCAAAGTGCTCTACAAAGGAAGATAGTGTGATTACTCCCATATTACCTGGGAGAAAACTAAGACACCAGGAGGTCATCGAATTACTCACCATTAGTCAGCAAGCCATAAATACAACCTTGGTCACCCGAGTCCCAGTCTGGTGCTTGCTCTAAAAGGAACTAGTGATTTTGGCTGTTTAGATAGAGAAATTCAGAAAGGCCTTAATTTCTTCAGGTAGAGTATACACTGTACCTCCTGCACTAAGAAACTCCCAAACTTCATTTATCTTCAGGCACCAAAATGCTGATGCCCAGGAATGAAAATCAAGGAGCTGCAGAAATGCCGTGACCAGCTTTTAGACACACACAGAGTTCAGGATGGAAGTAGAATTCTAACCCAGACTAAAAGACAATCTTTATTCCTGATTGACACAGCATTTAACCCCTTAAAATCATGTGCAGGTTAATATATTAGCTCTCAACCATCACAGGCTGTGAGCTGGGTAGAGATTTAAGTCACAGAGAAGTCGGCAGCTTCAGCTCCAGCAATCCCAATCCACATGCTCGTCCCTGCCTTCTCCAGTTACACCTTGAAGCGCATCAAAAGCAATGGTAAACAAATGATTTAAAGTTCATGAGCATTACGCCTAAATGCCTGAATCTCAGTGTCAGTTGTATTTTTAGTTTTTGAGTGGGGAGGGGGCTCCTTTTCAGATCACACCGTTAAAACTGGAGGAACTTGGCAGCCCTCATCCTGCTGGAATTCCCCCTGCTCTGCATTGTAACACTGCAGTGATTTGTAGACATCAGTACCTAATGAAGCTCACAGCTGTGCAAGAGGAGAAGGATGCGGGGTCTGGCAGCACGGGACAAGCGTGCGCCTGGCAGGCAATGTCATCTGGAATTCCCCAACGTGCAGAGCACTCTTGTCCCCCATGCCTGGAGCAGCCACTCTCAGCCAGCAGAGCACACCCTGGAAGCACCTCATTGTAACCCTTTTCCAAAGGTTAGAGACCTCTGGAAATCAGGCAGGTTCATTGCTACCCCCTAAACAGGGGGGCCAAAATGAAAGCCAGATGGGAGACAGGCAGGCTCTCCACCCCCTCAGAGAAGATTGCAGTTGAATTTCATCAACCTCTATTGCGCCTCTTTTTATGTCTACTTGATCAACAAGCAGCCTCTCTTCCCAGCATGAATTGCACTGTAGAATGCATTTTCCTGCTTCTTTCTCTGCCTGATGCCATATTCCAAAGCCTTAGCTCACATGAGCCCAAAAGAGACTGACTCCCATCCTGACCAAGGCAGGTTGTGCTGAACTGAGCTCACGAGTGTTTATTCTCCTTTCGATTTTGAGCCGAACTTTCAGGTTTAGCATTTTAAAATTAGTTTTCCAGCAACTTCTTTAAACCCTTCAGATTGTCTTTGCACATAATGCTGCTCCTATGTGTCAGTCCTAGAAAATAACTCCAAAAGAACGCTTACAGATGCACGGGTTAGAAAGGACAATAATGTAAGGAGTAACAAACACCAACAGAGCATTCTTTTGAGAGAGAATATAACTTCCACCTATGGTTCAGTTTTTTTCCCAGTTCCCACATTTGTCAAATGTTTCACAGATCTGGTGTCTCACAAAAAAACGTAGACAGCAGCACGGGTTATGGGGAGGGGCAGCTGTGACAAAAGTGGTCGAGTGGCACAAGGGATATGCATTAGGAAATGAAAGAAGCTGACTGCAGAAGGGTGAACCCTGATCTCAGAAGTGGCCAACAGCCAAGGAGATGAGGGAACACATGAAGGAACAGGGAGTGGCAGCAGCAAAGGGCTCTGTGACACTGCTGATGTCCTACAGCATCTGTCAAGGACAGACCAGGGAGGGCTGTTAGCTTCTCCTGTTCGTTAGGCAAAGGGTGCTTGTACTGCACACACCCTGTTTCACTGTGAGCTATATGGTATTTAGAGGAAATAAAGCAATTCTGTCTCACAGGAATGCTGAGCGTTCTGCTAGGGTTTACTTTAACAGTGCATTCTGATCTCCCTGTAACTTAGATTTGTCTTTTGGAAGCATATGTGTGTGAGATGAATGGAAAGGGGTAGGAAGGGATGGTTCAGCTTCCTGGTTGCTCTTTACTCAAATCTTCAGTGCACAGGCAACACTGACCTATATCAAAGAAAGTGAAACTGGCTGTACAGAGTAATCCTCCTAATTCACCATGCTGCAAAACACATGGGGGATTTTTCTCCTTTCATCATCTCCTTTCAGTTAGAGTCATCTTGAGTAAGACTATGCCTGCAGTGAATGCAACATTTGCAGCTTTGTGGCGGCCCTCAAAGCACGTTGTATCACTGCAGCCCTGTGCCCCACATCAGTGCCCTGCCCCAGTGCTGGCTGCAGAGCTCCTCTGGGAGAAAAAGACTCCCTCTGTATTCTCACTGGGGTTCCCAGCATGAGCCCTGCATGGCCTGCTCCCTGCAAACTGCTGGGAATGGCTTCTTGAAGCTGAACCATTTCAGTACCTCCACAGCCCTGGAACCCACTGCATCTCATATCAACATCTCATCTAATCAGCCATCTACATATCATCATTGTCAGCCTGACAACAGTGACCACTTTTACATCACAGAAGTATGTCTTCATCCTCAGGGTTTCAGGCAGCTCAGCACTCCACCACCACTAGAGAGACTCTCCCCTAATTGTAACCCCTGATTTTTTTTTTTTGCCTTCAAGGTTTCCTTCAGCATCTTGTGAACTTTCTCAGATGTCTCTTATCTCCCACTCAGCTTTTGACACTCCCTTCTTAACCATCCTCAGAAGCTCAGCCATGGACATTCCCTCCCCTTCTGCTCAGCCCTGACACCCACTCCCTTTCTCAGCCCTGACCAAGGTGAAGCACTGCCTCAGCAATTCCTCCACCTGCCCACTGCAATAGGTGCTTTCTACTCTGGGGTAAAAACTCCTCATAACCCACAGAAGACCACCCAGGGACCTGAGCAACCTGTGTCGAGAAGCCCAGAGTTAGAATGCAAACCTGGAGCTCAGGACACCCAGCTCAATCCCCAGCCCCTGGGTGACCTGTCCAGCTTTGTTCTTCCATTCCTAAGGTATAACAGTATCCCCGAATTTGCAAAATCCACCGAGACCTGTTAACAATCGGTGCATCTCTAGGGAAACATGGTCTCAAGACTTTACAAATTTAGATAATAAAAGAAAATGTAAATAATCAATTTTAACAAAGCCTTGAACCCAAAACAAATTTAAAAGCAGTTGCATTATTTTGTAACTCACTTTTCCAGTCAATCCCTTTCCCAAACCTATTGTAGTAGTGGTGAAAAGCAGTGCCCATCTGGAGAAGGAAGAGTCAGAGCTGCTGGACAGAGATGAGATCTTTTACTGCAGTAGGTGAGAAAGTCTTCTCAAAAGCAGCACAAGTGGAAAATCCAGGCCCAACCCTCAAAATTCTGAGGTATTTTTGGTCCAAGTCCAAAAACAAGTGTTGTAAGAAAAACTTTACAGGCAAACTGTTCAGAAGCCACAAAACATTTGCAAGTCCCTTTAAAAAACAATTAATCTCTTTGGTCTAAGTAATAGATATCATTTGCTCTATTTCAAATACCCATCTGAAAACATGTATTTGGGTCTAACTTTCGAAGTTTATGCAAGAGTTTCTGTAGCCAGACAGCCCTGATAGTTTCACAGCAGGACAAAATGAGCGATGCTGCCTCCTCTCAGGGGAGGAGAGGACAAGCACAGCTCTCTGCTGAGCCATCTCCTGCTGGGTCAGTGCTGCCTCCAGCTCTTCTGCCACATCCAAACTCTTCAGCTTCAACTGAAGACAGCAGAGCAACAGAGACCATCTTTTGGCTCAGTGCCTAACTCAAAATCACTCCATGGCCCACTCGTCCACCATCAATAATCTGCAGCAGGTGCCTGAGGGCACGTAGGGAAGTAGGAACTCAGACCCCTCTGCTCTTGCATTCTGCTGCACAGTATGGGGAGGCCCCTCATCTTTCCTGGAGGAGCAGTGTTAAATGCCCGAAGCAGCCTAGACTGGTTAACCATATCCTTTTCCAGATATGCAAATCTCTGCAGCATCAGGGAATATTAAAAGAAATAAAGCATCAGCCCCAGAAATAAAAGTGGGCAAGGTCATTTTCAAGAGGTGTCAGTCATGAGAAAAATACAGCTATTACAGGTCTTCATCACTACTCTTCTCTAGTGATTTTAGATATTTAATAAGGAAAATTGAAAAGTTCTGGAGAAGCAATGGCCAGAAATCTGACCTTCCTTAGGTTTGCTAAACCAAATTCCCCTCTTTTGAGATTTTGTCATCAGTATTTTTCCTGCTATCACAGCATTTACCCAATAAAAATTTTTTTGCCCAAGTGCTTGGTGTGCTGCAGCTGTAACCTCCAGCAAGGGCAGGTGCTGAGCTGCTGTTGTCCCGGCCCATACAGGACAGGCATTTCCCAAATTTGGCCACCCTGAGGAGGTGGCGGGGAGAGACTGGTGAGAGAACATCCCACATGGGTCATCTCAGCATGGCCCCTCACATCAAGAGGAAGCAAAGCAAGAGAAATCATGCAGCCCACACTGGTTTTCAGCCCTGGGAAACTATGCATAGCAGGGCATTTAGTCACATAAATATAGTGAGAGAAGAGGGGGACAGACAGGGAGCATGAAATACATGGTTCTTTTTTATAACAGGAGGGTTCTCTGCCTACTGCAAAAGGCTTGTGACATTTTGTGTTGAGCCAGGTAAGACACTTGGCTCCCTAAGGTACCTACTCTTACAAAAGCTGCTTCTGTCTTTAGTTACACAACCTCCTTATGAACTGCTCAGGGGACTTACAAAGGCCCTCTCTCAAGCTTTCTCTCAAAGGTTGAATTCTAAAAAAATATCAAATAAATCATCGTGATAATACAGAAAGTCCCCAGAACTCTTTAGAAGCAGGAAACTGTAAACAGCAACATCCGGAGTTTCAGTAAATAATTAAAATGCAAAACAGAAGCACCAGCGAAGCAGATGTTAAGTGCAGATTCCTGTAATATGAATTTGGTTGAAGCTCTCCAAACTTGTTAACCGCCCTAGCCAGCCTGTGAAATCTGGTGTGGTTTGGATACTGAACATTAACTCCCATTCCTCACCCTTGCCACCAGTGATACTCCAACAGAAAAAGGAGGTCTTCTTCTAAATACCATGCGGGCTGCATTTTTCAGCGTGTAGCAACTCTGTGGCAGGCTATTCCTAAGCCCAAGGGCAGAGAATCCTTCTCTCAAAAATAAGAGCACTTGCAAAAACCTTTCTGTGTGTCACAAAATAGCTCCAAGACAGGGCAGGTGAAGGACAAAGAATTAAGAGCAGATTATAGTCCTGGAAGACAGGAACAAATGAACTGTTTGTCAGGAGCACTGCTGGTGTGTAAGGGAATGCTACCTGGAGCGCTCACAGGATCTTTGCTTTTGTAACTATGCTGGGTGCTAAGAAATTACAGGGTTGGCTCCCTATAATTTTATCAATACATTGCCACACCTAATGTGATTTATGATTTTTGCTTGTGATTATTTTAAAGCTGTAGCTACTATAGTGCTACAAATACACAGCATCTCCCTTTCCATCAAAAACAGGAATGACATTTCCAGCCTGTATATTTTAAGAGGAATATTCACAAATATGAACAACCAAACTTGGAAAATTGTGTAAAGTAATTTTGTTTTTTAACATGGAGATTTTTAACCCTGTAATATTTGACCACCTAATGCCCATGTTAACTCTCAGAGCCAGCTGAACTAGTTTCACACCTGTCACAGCCACCTCATATACCCCACTGAGAACAGTTCCAGCCATCCCACTGTTGTGCCCCCCCAGCTCCTGCTCCCCAGACACTGCTGGCAATACACAGCTGACCCACTGCTGTTCACAGCATCCAGCTCACCAGCACAATTCAAGCTCCTTTCCATGCATTTCTCCAGTCTGCAGTGACTTTTGTGCCTATCAACATTACTAAACCACACAGGCACTGAACCTCCCAGGGCAAGGTTTTGTAAGCAGGCTTATTTTTGTGTTGCAAAGAACCTACAGAAGCCCTGATCACTTACTTCAGGGTTTCCCCCTTCTCACTCAGGGAGGTAGCTGTTCTCTTTATAGCTCCATGCACTAACTGAATTCCCCTTGCTTATGTGTATTGGTATTTATCACATCAGACCACCAGCATTTAAACACCTGATTGGAAATGACTCAGCAGCAAAATTCTGTGGGGAGATGATCTGCTACACAGGAGTGATTGTAAACAGGCACCAAAAACTCCCAAGTAAGCTTAAGAACAGATACAGACGTTTTCATGAAGCTATCTAAGCAGATGTTATCTATTATCAGCAGAGCTAGTCAAACAAACCTCAGAAATCTATTACAACAAAACATTTTCCTTCTGATTATTTCAGTGTTGATCATGGACTACAAAATTTTAAGGTAAACAGAAGTGAAAATTTGTGTGGCAGAATAACCACTGGCTCCCACCACAATGTCCATGTTTCCAGGAAGTTTTCACATAAGTGCAAAACTAGCTTAGAGCCAGGCACCAAATTGAAAGCCAAGTTTCCTTGATTTCTTCCCCATCCAAGATCCTCCTTCCTCCCCCATACTTTATGACCCCTATTAAAATTATTTTATAAGGGTTCAATATTCTTTGGACACATATTGAACAGCAGAGGGTTTTATCTTTCTCCAAATAAAAGCTGAGCCCTTTTGCTTTGTATCAGGCCAGAAATCCTTGTGTTTATTGAAAGGAGCTGTTACAAATTAGCTGGTAGCAGAAGGTACAATGTAAACCAGCATGGAATTGTAACTTATAACATGTACCATGAACACCCTAAACATCTCTGAACAGATGAACTGTTAAGAACTTGCTTCTTTAATTTCTTCAGGGTTTTTGAAAGTTGAGAAAGGCACTACGAATTAGCTCTCCTCTCCTCACAGTACAAGGGACCCCATGAATGATTTCACATACTCTCTTTACAGTCCTTTGGGATCTGAGAAAAAAACAGAAAGCGGTTGGTTTGGTTCCACTTTAATCCTTTAAGCAGCACTAAAAGGACCTCCAAGCAGACAAATATTTTCTTGAGAAGCCTATACTGTTTTGAAGAAGAAAAGGTGCTGTCCTTGTCAGTGACTGTGGAGCAAAGAGGTCCAGCAAGGACAGAACAGAGAGGGGCAGCAGGGATAAGCAGAGTTCAGGGGCTCTGCCAGGAGGAAAGAGGGTTTAATGTGCAGCTCTTGAGCACTGTTTTGCAAAAATTCTATCTTCTAAACCCATCTTCTGGGGAGATTGCAGTACAAGAACAGGACAGTGACCAAAGAACAGACCTCAAGGATGAGATACATACCCTCCCCTCCTCACCACCAGCAGCACGCATCCCTGGCAAGGTGCTGGAGGCAGCTAAGAGGTCCCATGCTGGCAGCATCTGCACTGCAAAGCCCTCCTGCCAAGGAGGCCACTCTGCAGGAGTTGTTTTGGCTCATGGAATGCTGTCCCTTCATGTGCATCTGGCTCCAGCTATTGTCCTTCTCCCATGGATTTTTTACGAGGGGCAGCGGCACAACCGTGAAGGTGACCACCGCCCCACGGGAGAGCTCACAAAGGCCAGAAGCAAGAGCACCTCCACCTCCCCTCCACTTTTCCTTCCTGCATGGAGCCAATTCTGCTCCTTCAGAAGTCACCAGCTGCTCTGAGCACACCACAAGCTGCTCAGAACAATTTCTGGGCCCTCTGTGTGTCTCTGGAAAGTACCTGCACTATCACTGGCTGTTTCTGCAAATAGATCTATACCAAGTCATGCGTCTTTCTTTACTTGAGTTCAGGTCTTTCTGCCAACACAGCAAATTTAGGCTCCCATTGCATAGGTGAAGGCAACTGAAATTTGTCCATTCTGTCATAGCAGGAGTTCAGTTATTCCTCAGCAAACATAGTATGAGGAAAGAGAAAAAATGTGCATTTGTCCAAATGCAAGGATTCTGCAGAGCCTGCACATGGGATGAGATGGTCCTGTGGGACATAACCCTATGACAACTTAAGCAAATCTCTGTCACAATGTCACCCAGCTGATACCCAAGTGAAAGGAGAGCCGATGACTCCAGCATTGATTCATGACCATGAGGGGACGCAGCACTCTGCTGCCTGTAGCCAGCACATTTTGTCTGGTTGTGCCCCCTTCCAAACCAAGGGAGAGAAGCCTGCAGTCTCATTAGTGCCTACTGGCAGTGATGAGCACAGGGTACAGTGAGTTTCCACCTATGTGCTGCACTGCAGCATTAACCTTGGCCAGACTCCTCTCTGATAATTGCAGTCCATTCACCAGCCTTGTTTGATACATGTGGGAACCAATGAGGGAAGGTGAAGTGACGCATGCAGTGCTCCTGATGAAAGACCTCTTTGAACCCAGGAGCTCTGGCTGGCTGGAGCCAGGCCCTGCTCACCAAAATCCATCCAGATACAGTACCCAATAGATGATGCTTCCATGGCTCATACACTCCCCCCCTTTCCAACTGATTTCTAATACCCTCCTCAACTAATTTCTGACAGTTTTCCTCATTGTTTTCTAAAACTAAATTTTTTTTCTACATACGTGGATGGGGGATTTTGTTTGATTTTTTGGTTTTGGCAACCTCCTCAAAATCCAGGATCATGTCTGAAAAACCAGGTTTCCAGCACAGATGCTGCAGAGACCAGAGGATTTCAGGGTTGTTCCTCTGTTATTAGTGAGAATTGGGAGGCTGGACTGTATCACATTGTCCTGAGAATACAAAGCAAGAAATGAAAGGAGAAAGAGCAGCTTGTGTGAGAGCCCTTTCATTCAAAAGGGAGGAGTGAGCCACAGTGAACACCTTCAACACAGCAACGATGTGAAATCCTGAGGCCACCAATTAGCCTGGGCATGGGGAGAGGGAGGAGCAGGGCAGGCAGGACTGCAGTCCAGTGCACCAGCAGGTGCATTCCCAACAGCCCCCAAAGAAGAGAGCTCCTGGGTAAAACACAGCCTAATGACCATTATTTCCAAGAACACAAGTAACTTATCTGTAAACATCACTCCCCCAACCAGGCATTAGCTGAAAAAAAAGCAGCTTTGGGGAGAGATACTAATTACATAGCTCTCAACAGCTGGACTTTGATCATAATTACAGTGCCTTCTTCATCTTACATTAGTGGCTTTCAGCTGCAGCTAGGTGGGCACTTCTTGGAAGGTGGAAATCCCGCCTGTTTCAGATAATCAGCTCTTTTTATGACTCAGAGCTGACCTGGGTTTTCTGCAGCACAGGATGAGCTCCCACGGTATCATCCCAGCCAGTAATTCACGGGGGTCAGTGGCCTGGCACTTCAGTGCAGGTGCTTCTTTCGTTACAGCCGCACTTCCCGAGCCCCAGGAGCCAGAGCGCTGAGCGTGTGTATTCCGGATTTTGAGGATTTCCCTTTACAAGGGAAGTAGAAGGAGAAAGATTTTGAGGTCTGCTGAACTTTAGCATCTCTTAGTGCTTTCTGTTTAAGAAGAAAGATGAGCAGACTCAGGATACACCTGTCCAAACAACCCCACTTCAGTCACAAGCTACATTTGCATCCTTCACTTCTGCATAAGGATGTACATCCCCATCAGCACCCAGTGCCCCTCTCTCAGCTGGGCTGCAGCTCCAGCAGTGCATTCCAGCACACAGCAACAAGTGGGGTTGTGAAGGAGGAGGCTGCTGCCATGTGCCCCAGCTGAGTTCTCTAGGACTTTTTGTGCTGCTTTGCTTTGATACCCACATTTACAAAGAATTTAATAGCCTAAATGAGGGAGCTGGGCTGTTGAAACAGAGGCTGGAGCGGCCTAAACAATCACACATGGCACAGAGTCTGGGCACTCAGCTATTTTTCCTCGTCTGTGGCACTGAATACTGTGTTGTTTGGACATATCATTTCACAGTGGCCTGTAAAATGACAGGCATGAAGCATATGAGCATCATAATGGCACATTAGCTAATGCTCCTCGGTGTGATCTGTGTTCACCCCTTGGCAATGTTTTAGCTGCCTCCCACATGTCCTGCCTACTGGACACCCCCAAACTGAAGAGATAAAAATAGATGAAGCAACAGCAGAGGGTAAATCAAAGCCACAAATCTTAGAGTTAACTGGGATTTATAACTGCTTCCCCCTCCACACTGATCTACAGGGAAAGCTGTGTGACACACATACCCTCCCACCAGTCTAACAGTATTTAAAGCAGCTTTTACTATCGGTTTTTTGCCAGCATACATCAGCTCAACGTTATCAGTTTGCTGGTTAGATAATTACTAGATGTAATTTTAAGGTTGCAAAGAAGCCCACTGGTATTAGCTAAATAAAGTATTTTGACCACATCAAAGCAGAAGTGTTTCAAACTGTGTAAAATAAATGCAATCTGAAACTATTGAATTTTGTTAAAGCAGTCAGAGAAATGTCACATAACACATCCTGAGTATGCAATCAATGGAGCTTAAAGATGAAGACCATCTATGTCTCAGGCTGAGAAAAGTATTTTTGGGACTAGGTTGGAGCTGATTTTGACCTGTGGCAGAGCAGTCACTAATAATTGAACAAATGCCACTCTTGGCTCATGTAAACAGACATGCATAACAGCTGAGACATGTTGTTACTCTAAGCTACATCTCAAACAGGTTTTATGACTGAGGGGTGTCACAAATTCTATCTGTCCTGAGGCTTCCCACACTGCAATGGTCACTTAAAAACTCATCATGCTGCTAAGGCATGTGGTGAGGAGCAGCATTTCTACTGAAAGGCCTGACTTGCTGGATGAGGCAGATTTGAACGGGTGAAAGGCTTATTTAAAAAGTTCTACCAAATACAGCCAATGGATTCTTTTTCTCTTTAATTCATGCTTCAGCTGAACTTTTGCCTGAGCCCCAGCACCAATTTTCTGAACCTGTTCTTTGACATGAGATGGGATACAAACTGGCTGGAGTTCACAGGCTGGGAAGCTGTCCCAGAACTCAGGTACACTTCCCAGTGCATCTTCACACTTTCCAATGTCAGGTTTTTTCCCTTTTTTCCTTTTTCTTCATTTTCAGTTTTGGAATTTGCCTGGCTGGGGCTTCCAGCCATGGAAACATTAATCTGCTGAAGACTCCACTGCTGCCAGCCCAAATCCATCTTGCTGCATGGGCACTGTTCTTGCACTGCTCTTCTCCTGGCCACAGACACATCCCCGCCAGGGTCAGCGGGGCTGGGTGGATCTGCAGGAGATCAGAGTGTGGCTGCATGTGCCTGGCCAGCCCTGGGGCTCGTGCTGTGGAAGGTCTCACTGGGGAATCCAATACCCCCGGCTCCATTCCATCTTCCTCTGCCCCGGCAGCAGGGCCAAGGACCGTGCGCTATTTCCCAGCCTCTCTCCTTACCCTCTGCTGGCCCCAAATGCGGCCCTTCCTCGCTGCCAGGTCTCCACTCTCCTCCCCAGGACCTTCACACAGCAGTGGCACCAAACACCCGGGATTAAAGGGGGGATAAAAGCCCCCACTAACGTTGTAACAAATCACAACAGTAGGGAAAAAATGCAGAGATCACAAAGCTGCCTGCAATGCCACGGGCTGGGTGATGGTGGCCAAGCCCTTTCTCCAACACCCTGTGGAGGATGCAGAGTTAATAGTTAACTCTTCCAGGAATCAAATGCCTCCGTGAGACACCAGCCAGGGCTTTTACAAAGCACAGACAGAAACCAGTCTTAAAGGAGCTCAACAAGTGGCTGTGCCCAGAGAATTTCACCTCTCCAAACTTTACGACTGGAAAAATACCATCTACATGTCATTTGCATGCTTAAATATAGTATCTTCTATTGGGAGAAACAAACAAACAGACAATGTGATACTGTGACACCTCGTGTGGACATGCTCTTTTATCTGCTGGAAAGTTATAAAACTCAGCGTAACAACAAAGCTAAAATAAGAGTGGTTGTCAGGCTCTGACGCTGGCTGTTAGACAGAAGGAAAAAATATTCCTGGAAAATTGCTCTCTCTTAGAAGTGTAGTTTTTTCTTCTCTGAATCTTTTAAATTAGTTATTTTTCCTTTAAATTCAAAAATCTCAGGGCTTAATAGTTCAGCTCATATTATTCCCGGGAGTTTTTTTTCATTTAAAGAAACAAACAAACACACCACAGACAGCTAAAGCCATTGGACATAGCTGTCCTACCCAAAGCACAGTGCAACCTTCTGCTCCAAAACAAAAGGGAAAGATACTATCAGCTTTCATGTTATTTATCATATATTTTTCTCCTCTAATGCCAAAGAGGAAAAGGGGATATCTTAAACGGATGCCTATAATTAAACAGTAACCTGTTAGAAAGCCAAAAATAATAATAAGCTCCACTGAGCATGAAGAGAGCGGCACATTTTTTCCTCGTGCAGCCCAGCTGCCACCGGCTGATAGCAGGAAAGTTAAAAATTACACAAGAGACTCGGATCAAATCTGCGATAGCAGAGTTACGTCACGCTCAGACTCACCGCTGGATGCAGGGATCAGGGTAGTACGGCAAGGTGGTGAAAGGTGCTGCTTCAAAATTCATTTCCTTCCAGCCCCTCCTTGGGGACAAACCGAAATAAAATAAATAAATAGATATAAAGCCAGCAGGCTAAAAGCAATAAGGTCAAGTGGTACACGAGGTACAACTTTAGAGATTTATTTTACACTTGTGGATGGGTGGGATCTCCCGGGGACTTGGCCAATGGGATTCATCCAGTTACCCGAGCATCACCACCACTCCCTCCTCACCAGCTGGGCATCTTCTGCACAGATATTTTCCCCTCCTCTCAACATCCTTGATAAACTTTGTTGTACGCTGGCCACACTTGTTGGGAGCTCATCTGGGGCTTCTCTGAACTTCTGATCCTGCCAGCCATTGGTTGCCTTCCCGCCTGACTTCACAGTTTAATTTTGGCAGCTCTTGCAATTTTACAAACTGCTGTGGCCGCTGGTCATCCTCGTCTCCAGATGGCCGGAGTTTCCTCTGCTGGGTGCAGCGCCCGTGCTGAATTTCAACGTACTTAAAAAGGTTTTCTTGTCAACTCTGGGGTTAGTACCTGCTTCTAGCTGCCTGGGGAATTTTTCAGTCTTTCTCACACCACAGTTCAAACAGTCTGTTGTGGTCACAGTTTCAAAAGCTGAATGACAAAATATGGGAAATTCCTCAATTAAAATTAACTCTGAACTTTTGCTCATCTGCCTCCCCTTCCTGCCCTCCTCCCTGCAAGAAAACTATCAGATATGTTTGTTAATGTTTCCCTTTATAGCTTTTCACCATTTTTTCCAAAACAATTGAGATGACACAGAAATCTTGCATTGTTCTAGTGTTCTGTAAATAACATATCCATTTTCCACATTAGAAAACCCCCAATATTTTCAATTATCTTGAGGAGAAAATAAGAGTAAGAAAATAGAAATCACATCTTTGTCAGACACTAAAGCCTAGAGAAACAAGAGTGAAGTCCACCAAAACAAAAATGTCCAGAGATGAAAAGCAGACCTGATTTTCTGAAAGGAACATGAAAGCAAGAAAGAACAGCTTTAATTCTCTCCCCACCACCTCCTTTTCTTTTTTCTCTCTTTTGAGTCACACAGAAAATCATTCAGGAAAGCAACCTGTTTTGTTGCCCTGTGTTTTCCCCCTCCATGATTTATCCAAATAGTACAGGCTGTAAACCTATCCTGGTTTTGTGGGTTTGGAGAATGAATGAAATATGAATCAGGAGCTAAATTAAAATGGATTCCAGCAGGAAAAAAATAGCACCCACATATCTGTGGACCAGAGGGATTGCATCTTCAAGCAGACCTATACGTTTGTGCAGACAAGGAGTGTAAGGGACCTATATATATGTATAGCTCACCTATAGGGCATATTTTGTGCTGATATCAGCACAAATTCCAGCCACCCCTGACCAAAAGCCAGGAACCCTCTAAGACAGCAGCAATTGCCTCTTATTTCTCCCCTCTGTGTTTTCCTTGTAGGAAATGTTTGTTCGAAGAATGTCACGTGGAAACATTTTCTTTGCTGCCTGTGCCAGGGTGGCAAGAGAGCTATTTCAGACTTGACATTCTCCACCCACACTCAGCCTGATAGTTCCTAACATCTGTGAATTGTGAATCCTGTAAACTCGCAGGGCTGATCCTCGGCCAAGTCCAAACAGCTTTCACTAAGTGGCACTCACCAAGGAAAAGAGGCTGGAAGTGAAGGATGTGTTTATTAACTGGAGTTAAGGGCTCCCTCCTGCTGGACACTGCTTCCCCTGCCTGGCCTGTGGAAGAACAGTAATATCAAACACCTTTTCTCTCAGGCTGAACCCTGGAGTAAACATCAAACCTTCTAGCTTGTGTCATTGGGGAGGAAGTATGGGAATCTCCAAATCTGCTGGGGAGGAGAGAGGAAGAATCACACCAGGGCTTGCACACACACAAAGCAGCCCAGGGCGAGCTTCAGAGTGGCTGCAATCCCCTTCTGCTGCTGAAACTGGGGCTGTGGGCAAATACCTCCAGGGAATGGGCAAGGAGGACCAGACAAACTTGTGGTCCACACTGCCAGCTTGGCTTTGGGTCTGTCTCCCAGTGGGAATTATTCCCTGCTCCCAGTGCATGTGCCCGGATCACACATCCCAAGGGTTTTGTGAAGTAAAACTGGCAGCTCCTGACACTGATGCTGCTGGGCTGGCCCCTGTCTCTGAGGCTGAATGTGGCCTCTGGTTTTACACTGCCTTAGCTCTGCACAGCCTTGGTACCCCAGGCACAGTAAATACAAGTCTGTTACAGCCCAAATCCCCAGTCCTGTGATTCCTGTTTGCAATGCTGAACATGTCTCACAGTGCCACAGTCGAGACGTGGTAGTCTCCAGCTAGCAATCCACACCAAAAGAATAATTTCTCCTGAAAAAAAAAATTAAAAAAGCAGCAGTACATAATTCTGATGAGAAATAGTGGCAGGCCTGTCTTCTCACTCACAAGGCACTGATGAGAGGAGTTTCCAGCAAGGATATTTCTACAAAACTTCAAAAACTTCAAAACTGCCCAAGACCTGTACCAACCCTCGTACCTGAGGCTGGGCAAATGCAAATTGCTCATGGTTTGGTTTGCTGTGGCAGTGCACACAGCACCTGCCTGCTTTTCCCAGAGAAACGGACATTTTCAGCCTCCCACAGAGATCTGGACATGTTCTGGGGTAGCTCAGAAGGTTTATCTTTTGCTTTTCCCACCTGCAAAACAGCGCCATGGAAACCCACTGGCAGTAGTATACAAAAGCCCCCTGCAAAAGCCAGCAAGTGTCCTGATTTCTCTCCTGCAACTCAAACTCCCTTCCTCCCTCCTGCTCACAGGCAACACTTAGCCGTGGGTTGATCGGCCATGAATTTGGGCAGAGATCTTCACCAGTGCAGTGAGGTTGCATCCAGCTCCTCTCAGCTGCAAGGCACTTTGCATAGCACAGTCGGCAGTGGAAACACAAGCACAGGGTGTGTGCCTGTGTGAATTGCCAGTGCCCCATGCATAGCTGGGAGGCTCCCGGGGCTCAGTGGTATTTGGCCAAGTTCATTCGCACTGCCTTAAAGGAAATCTGCTGGGAGATGGAGCCCGAGACGTTTTAGAGTTGGGGATTTCAGAGGGGGGCCTGAGTGGGTACATGAGGACTAGTAAACTTCATTTAGGAAGAAAGTCGTTATTTAGGGAGAAATTCTTCGCTTTAAGAAGAGATTCTTTTCTGTGAGGGTGGTGAGGCAGTGGAACAGGTTGCCCAGAGAAGTTGTGGACAGACCATCCCTGCAAGTGTTCAAGGACAGGCTGGATGGAGCTCTGAGCAACCTCTTCTAGTGGAAGGTGTCCCTGCCCCAGAGTAAGGGGCTTGGAACTGGATGATCTTTAAGGTCCCTTCCAACCCAAACCAGTCCGTGATTCTATGATCCTGGGAGCACAGGCAAGGAGGAGCTTCTCGCAGTGGCAAACCTCAAGAGGAAAAGGAACTTGCGGCATCCTCAGCGTTCACTATCCCTCCTAGGAGGCTTCCCTGCTGCTGGTGGGCGTGAGGCTGATCTCCCGGCTCCAGGCACGTGTCCCGCAGGAGCGGGGCGGAAGCCGGGGTGTCAGGGATCTGTCTGGACAGCGGATTTACGGCCGAGCCCGCAGCGCTGGCGGCGGGCAGGCAGCACAGGAGGCATGTGTGTAGGTGGGCAGGAATGCGGTGCTTCGCTCCGCTCCGCCGCCGCTGCTGCTTCCACGTCTGGGAGAGACAAACAGCCAGGAAACAGCTGTGGAATACTCTCCCGTTACCCCTCCGTGCACCCTCTCTCGGCTTGAGCTGTCACTGAAATGACCAGGAGATTATCTTCTAGCAGAGGCAAACATTTATATCCCCGGGAGGAGACTGCCGGGGATTTATGATGGTCTCCCCACCGCCACCCAAGGTCAGGGCCAGGATGCCTGTGTGCAGCCCCATCCTGAAAAGGGCACAAGGGAGAGGCAGTTTCCTGACATCTCTGTGCCTCCTGTCCTGTTCTGTGGGTCCAGGGACCTCTGAACCACTTGGAGCTGAAGAAGATGGGAAGATGCCAGCTTTGCTCTGAGCCACCTTTGCAACTGCTGGCTTCAGGATTTGCCTGAAATCAGACCCACCCTTTACAGCAGGGGATGAAACGTTTCATTCACAGCTCGGGGTTTCCAGGGGAGTGGTTGTGGTCGTTTGTTGTTTTCTGTTTTTTACAGTTAACATTAATTTAAGAGCAAGAAGTCTGTGGGATATTTGGGGATTTTTGTTAGAAAAAGTTGAAGAGAGGGAAATAATTCCCTCCTACCAGCAATAAAATATTTTAACTTGGCTATCCAAGGGAACAGAAACCCATGTCAGTGTGCCTTTCAAGCACATTTTTCAATTTTAGCTAAATATTAGAGATGTTTGAAGTTTTCAAAGGAATGAAGGTTTTAGGAGCTTTGTGAACAGAAGTAAGCAAAGACAACTCTTTAGTAACTCCAGTGAAGGGACAGAGGAAACAGAAGTATGACCCTCACAGGATTTGGAGGATCTACCCCAATGCTGTGATGGGGGTAAAAGCTTCCTCAAGAATTCAGATTTTTGCCTCCAGCCGATCTCTGATCCCACTGCTCCAGAAGTGTCAAATTTCTGGCTTTTGTCTCATACAAGCCTTCGCCCCCACACACCTTCCATATTGAGAGACAAGGGACAAGGAGGAGAGCAACCTTAAAAAGTAAATTAGTAAATAAGAATACCACAGTTTTACACACAATCCTGCCCATTCCCCCCAGCACCTTTTGTCCCTAGTACCAATACAAAGCAGCAAAGAAGAGCACTCATACCTCAGGCACCCCATGCTGGCACTGCCCTGCCTGGGGAGCACAGAGCTGCTGGTGGGGCCTGAGGGACTGAGCCCAGGCAGCAGCTCCCAACATCTGTGCAGGTCATGCTTAGTCACCGATGGCCAAGTGTGGGCCCAGGGCTGGTGACAATCCAGTGAGCAAGCAGTCCAGCACAACAGGCACATCTAGAGAGATGACAAAGGTGTCTTAATGTACCTCTCCCCACATCCTTCTCCTCCAGCTAAACCTGAACATCTCAGTGCCCAACAGCTGTGGACTTTAAAATACACACCAGCTTCAAGCTGCCATCTGCGTGTGAATACCACACACCTGGAGCTCTGCACAATCCTCATGTTGGCCATCAACTATTTAGGCAGAGTTAAGAGGAAACAAAGAACAGCCCTGCTCAACAGGACAATGGGAACTGCTTTCAGAGATGTCTGGTTGCCTTTGGTGTCTCCTCTGTCACATCTGTAGTGTCAGAGCATCATCCACTCACAGCAAAGGTCAGTATAGTTTGGTGTTTTCCTTTGCAGGGATAACAGATGTTTTCATGAGGCACAAACCACTTCTTGAGTGTTTGTCCCCAGGATCTTGTCTCAGCAGGAACTCACATGACAGGGACTGGAAGACTGACTGCCTCACAGGAAAAAAGCTGAAGTCTCCATGTTCTCATCCCTCACCATCACCTACTTTGTAGTTTCTTCAGGACATGCCATAGTTCTCTGCTTGAGCAACCCTGAAACTATTAATACTTTCAAGTCACACAGAACAGCTACAACAGGAGTTTCTCACTGTCTCCCTTCCTATTTCAACCCCACAGCTTCCAGCAAAGCACTTTTTACTGTTTTCCTGTTCTCCCACATGCTTATGGAGACTTCCAGCTCCCACGGGACACTTAGTGGCATCCTTTGTTTGCTCTAGGCTTTCCCATCTTCCAGATCCCAGGGCAGAGACTGGTTCTAGGAGAAAGCCCAGAGCACCCATCTCAGCAGGTTAATTGAGTTGTGCTCTGGGCCCCCTGCAAGCACCAGCTCCTTGAGTTTCTGTGGGATCACACCAAGCCAAAAAGCTTGCCTGAGGCCGGCCTCACTTCTAATCCTCCCTTCTGATCCATCAACTTCTTTATCTCACTGACCCCCCCATCAAATCCTCAGAGTCGTAGTTTCCTGTGTCACAGTCTGTTGGTTAAGCCTCAGTACAGCTGTGAATATCCCCTCTCCTGGAGACATTCCCACCACTGAGGACCACACTGTGTCTTTTTTCTCCAGAAATGGGGGCAGAAAGAAGTTTTGACCCTTGTTTTCAAGTAGCTGGAAGGAGATGTCATAGGACCAGACTTGAAGCTGAACATGTGTTTTGGAAGCTGCAGTCTCCATTTCCTCACCTTGAGGAGTCATCAAACAAAACTAACTATAAGGGTAATACCATCAGCAAAGAGCAGATATGAGCACTGGAGAAGTTTCTTTCCACTGTTACTAAAAAACAGGCCTCTTCTCTCTATGAAGAGGGAGCAAAAGGAACCAGGTCTGAGAGACTGAATTTGGAATATTGCTCCATCTCCCTTGCCAAGCCCTATGGTTGTTCAAGCACATGTGAAGAAGGTAAAACACAGAGCAGCGACTATAGTCATAAATCAGAAACAAGCTGTCTCCCAGCTCTGGCCCCAGGAGAGCCTGCCCTGTCCTCAAGAGCTGGCAGGACACTGCACAACTCCCACAGGAAACTCCTGCCACCCGAAGCGGGGAGGGAGGGAATTTCCCTCCCTGACGTCAGTGCAGCTGCGCCACATCTCCAGACGTTCCCGAGACATAGCGGGGCCACAGCCTGGGCTAAAGTGGGTCTGGAGGCCAGAGTGCCCCAGGACAGGTGGCAACACCCTGCTGTGGGGTCAGGATTGCATATCAAAGCGGTGGCAGGAGCTGTGTAGGTGGAAGGCTTGGTCTCCCCATTCAGCTGCCACACAACATGTCTGGCATTCTGGCAAGAACCGTGCCACAAATACACACAGTGCCATCACACCCTGTAGGGTCAAGCCCAGGTTGGGGACAGGAACCTCGGTGACCACATCCCTTGTGGGTGAAGGTCTGCCCCAGCCCTGCTGTGCAATGGGGTGGGTGGCGGAGGGGGGCAGGACCAGGAGCTCCCTGCAATTTCCCATCAGTTTTCTAGCACAGGCTCACACTCATCCTCTCACCACAGACCCATCCCAGAGTTTTCTCACACTCTGCTCGTATCTTCCAGGTGTTCACATCGGAAGCTGCAGAGGCTGGTTTGTGGAATTCCAGGATATCAGCTTCTGAAGTGCTGGTGACAGGCAGCAGCACCAGCCCAGCAGCAAATGAAAGAAGAGGTTTCCTCTACATGAAGCAAAGCAAAAGATTTGCTGAATCAAGTTGTCTGTGTGGAGAGATTGACTCAGAGAGAAAGCTCCTAACAAGGAGAACATTTACTGTCAGCCTCGATGGAAGACACACAAATGCAGTAAACTGAGTTTATTGCTGCATCACTCATCTTTCACAGCCTTTAACTCTTCCTTGTGACTCAGAGCTGAGCTGAATTGTAGCAACGTCATGTTGCTGCTATCAACCCTGCTGTTCCTGCACTTTCCCATCTCCTGCATGCTCTGCAAAAGTAGAAGCCTGTCTGGCCTTTTGGCAGCTTCAGAAAATAAATCCTCAATGCAAAAGCATCGGTCTCAAAAGAATTTCTCATTTCCAAACAGGATACAACAAAAACTCACTGCTTGGCTGGGAGAGCTGTAGTTCCCAGCATTAAGGCTATGTCTCTTCTGCAATCCAAGGTGCAAGCACAGCTCCTGCAGGCATACCTGAACTAATGGGATTAAAGCCAGTTCAAGAACAGTAGCAATTAAAACAAAAATCCCTAAAGCATTAACCACTAGCGATGGAAGCCCTGTTTGCAAACCTGCACATCCTCTGCTAAAGCCTGCACTTCCACACCTCCCCAGCCGGCAGTACCCAGCTCACCATTAAGGTGGGTGTGTTCACATAGGTAGTAATTTCCCTCCAGTCTGTGCTGGAGATAGAGCCCAAGAATGCCTGCATTTAGGGGCACAGGTCCTTTTCCAGGCATACGGTTTGAAAAACAGTAGGGATGGGACATGCTTAACTCTGCTAATTGGTCCATCCTCCTCAGGATGGAGCACAGAATCCACTTAATCACTGACAGTACAGTACATGGGCATAAAATAAGAGTTTAGTGTCACTTAAGTTAATAAAACCTTCTTTCCTGTCTCACGGCAAAGCTGAGGAAAGCTGAAGAGCCAGTGTTTCATGTCTTTGTGGAGATGATAACGACTAAAAGAGAGTTTCTTGCATTGCCCCCATCCTTGTGCTTTGATGTTAATAACCATACATGCGTCCCTGAAAAAAAACAAAGCCTCACATGCGATATGATCAAATCTTCGCACCTCACTTTTTCCAAAGTGAAACAATTTCTGCTGTGACTCAGCCTAAGCACGCCGTACCCTGCACCCTTGAGGAAGGCAAAAGATAACTCCCTCTCCCAAACTCCCAACTCAGCCTTCAGCTTTTCAAACCAGGGTAATTTTCCCACGGCCACGGGATGGCAGAAGCCAGTATTGCTCATCCTGGGGAAGTGAAGCTGCCAGAAGTGACACCATCGGGTAACACAGCTAAAACAAGAGGTACCGAACACACAGGTGACCCTGCATTTTTAGAAGCCCAGTCCCTCGTTCTGAGGGGATCAAACCTCCCCCAGCCAGCAACACAGCGGGTAGACTGAGAACCAATAGCTGATTTTTAACAATAAGCCTCTTAAAAACCTCGGCAACGCTGCCTGTTCCGAGGCAGCGCCGTGCAAAAAAGTGAGTTACTGCGAGTGCGCGTAACAGTGCCATCTGCTGATCCCTGTCACCAGGGATCCCTGCCCTCTGCTGATCCCTGCCCTCTGCTGATCCCTGTCACCAGGGATCCCTGCCCTCTGCTGATCCCTGTCACCAGGGATCCCTGCCCTCT